>NW_022060145.1:8997997-9297997 GCF_007364275.1 Archocentrus centrarchus
CCCGGCCTCAGAGGTCATGAGAAATGTTAACTTAATCCTTTCTTCATCTCCACACTACTTCTGAGAGTCAAGGCAGGGAGTTAAAAGAAAGAAGAAAAAAAACAGGAACCCTTGTTTCTCCCACAGCGCATGGGAACAAAAGGGGTTGGGATTGGGAACATCGTACCCACACAACCACCTGCAATTAAGAGCTTAGACTTCGTCCTCTCCGCACAAAAAAAACCAAAAAAAAAAACCCTCAGCGGCCAAAGAGAGGAGAGGAAACGTCAAGATTAAGTGGGAAGTACTAAGAGAGCATTATCAAAAAACTTGTGAGAATGTTTGTGAAGGAATATTACTTTCACACTGCTGGAGGACAGTCACCTTATACCCTGTGGAAAAGTAATTGTGGAAGATCTGCTAACTAGTGGTTACTGATGACAGTAAAGCACTCAAACAACGTGGGTTGGAGGTTTGCACCAGAGTCACACACATCGGGAACAAACCTCTGTTTGTTATATGCTGGATTAAGTAATTATTACGTGGACGTCAGGTGAGGAAGGGAAGGTGTTAATCTGTCACGAGAAGCACGTACACAGAGATGACATTTAGAGGTTTTGAACAGTTAATTCACAAAAAATAAATAAATAAAAAATACAAAACTCACAAGCGCTGGCCTTGCGACACAAACCAGAAAGTTGTCCCTGCCAAAACATTTCAGGCATCTGAACTTTGCTGAAAATGCCAGCTTCATTAAAACAAAATTGGGTCAAATGCACTGAGTGCAAATTAAAATCAACCAAAGGAGATGAGATGATTGTAATTAACATCTCTTCAATCAAGCAGGAGTGTGGGAATTATAGCTTCATGTTTTACATTTACAGCTGAACTCCGAGGACCTTCTCTGGTAGTACAATAAGACTTGTGCCATTTGAAAAGGCTGTTTGAAATACAGCCGCACTCATGGACATTTTGGAAAAAAAGCTTCACAACTCGACAAACTTTTTAATTAGGACACACTTGTCTGGGTGCACAGTTTTAGCAGTTCCCGTCAAAAATAATTTATGTGAGGATTTGGTCACTTGCTAGGAACAAAAAAAAACATACAAAAAAGTAAATTTAGTGGTTTATGCAGCTTTAAAATCTGCTACACTGCATCAAGTCTTCTGTGCAGAGAAAGTTCAGCAGTATGTGGATGTCATTTATAGACACGCCGCTATCTCCATACTCCACACTCATAGACTTTTACAGCTTCATTACTGGAGATAATTACAACACTCACCACTGCATCTTATATAATAAGGTCAGTTGGTCCTCCCCCACAGAGATATCCAATAACCATCAGTATTTACTGTATTTACTCACGTTGAAAATTCTTATATTTTATTTTTGCTGCTCTTACACTCCTTTATATATATATATATATATATATATATATATATATATATATATATATATATATATATATATATATATATATATATATATATATATATATATATATATATATATATATATATACATATTGCAAGAGAAACAAAAGTGAAATCAAAAGTGATTTTTTTTCTTTTTCTTTTTACCCAGCCTTCAGCCTCATGCAGTTGGACGGTACTGACGACTGACGATTTTTGTTATTTTATTTAGAGTCCATCTCTGTGAATAATTGTCTTGTAAAGTGTAATTGCAGGACATGGCTTCTTTCCTTGTTATTGTGATAAATAAGACGTACACAGACACTGACTGAGATTTTCATCAGTATGATAAATGAATGTAGTGCCATGGAGCTGTTCATGGTGAAATTCAGCACTGTACAACAAAGAAGCAGTGCGGACCCTTTCTGAGATAACAAACTAATTCAAAACCCCATGCTAGGTCTACTCATACACCACCACATGTTATGGGTTCTGCATAGGTTACCCAGAGACACCCATGTTCTCTCACATTCACACCTATGGCCAGTTTACAATCAACAGTTGACCTGACAGGTCAGAGTACCCAGAGAGAACCACCACACGAGGAGAATATGCAAACACCACACAGAAAGGCTGCTGGATTTAAACCCAGGACCCTTTTGCTGTGAGTGGACAGCGCTAACCACTGAACCACTATATGGCCATTATCCCTACCTATCCATCATCCTGCATCCGCTTGATTTGGTTTGCCAATTTTGTCTCATTTAAAACCAAAAAGAATAAATGGTAATGAAATATAGGTGCAAATGGTTGTCTGTGTTTATATATTAGCCCTGCAGCAGACTGGTGACCTCACCTTTTGCCCTATGGCAGGCGGGATAAGCTCCAGCCCCCTGCACAACCCTGAATTAGAAAAGTGGGGCTGGATGGATGGATCTGTGTGCACACCTCCGTGAATATATTGGCTGTTGTTTGGTGATGTAAAATTGTTTGGAAAATTTTGCCACATCATCCAATCCTACTTCTCAGGCCAAAATTCCAATTTGATGGGAATGACACATCAAAACAAAAGTTTCATAGAGAACATTTGTATTCTGGAAATAATAACCTGGTTGACCTGTTTTCTGCACAGCTGTGTGACAGTTCTGCAGTCTCTTCACTTTCAAAAGGAGACTGACAGTGTATAACAGATTATACATGTTGCAGCTAATGTGTGTGTGGTTTTTTAAAAAGTTATGCAACTCGGTCATCCGGCTGGTGTCAGCATGCGCACTGTGTATAAGCCTACCAGAGGTTTTTCGGGAGCCTGCTCAAGAGGTGGCACCGCATGGCGCCTCGTCCTGGATCATTTGCGAACCCACACCCCAGTCATGCTGGTAGCCTCCCGGAGCAGCCGAAGTCCTGCGGTGGGTGGCAGCACCCGTCTCTGCACAGGCTGTAGGATGTAGGCCAAGCCAGGCGTGTAATCCCTCACTCAGAGTTGGAACGCACCGACAGCAAGGGAAAATAAATATGGAAGGGTGAAACACTGGGTGGGGGAGAGAAGAGCCAGCCTTTAAGATTACAATTTCATTTTATGACTTTGAGGGCTAAATTATGAATTGCTGGAAAACACTCGTGTAACTCGTATATTTTTTTTCAAAGTATGTGCTGCTGAATTTAAATTTTTTCACTCTTGTCACTGTTTTGTGTGGACCTGCACAAAAGCTGAATAAATCTCTGCATTTATACATGTGTGATGTTAAGTTTCCACCTCACTGGTGAACATGTATTAACACTGCTCACATTCTGCCTTTCACTGGCACTCACATGGTGCTTTGGGTCACTCTCTCCTAATTTGGATCAATTATCCCATTTCCTCTCACAGAAACAGTGTTTCTCTTTACGCATAATGCGCTGGCTATTTGACAGCTCTGGGTCACGTGCTCGCTTTTTCATCATCTTGTCTGGGTGACTGAATGCTTGCTTTCTCTACTGTCTGAGGCTCATTTGAATTTCAAATATTGCCTCATTGCTAAGCCTCAATAATATTGACTTTCACTTACTCTCCAGAGGTTTTGGGATATATTTAGGCCAGGATTGTGCTTACACTCTGTATGTAGGCATCAGGAGATTTGGGACGACAGCGGTTGGTTTTCTGTAGCTTAAGCGAAATGCCTTCCAAACCTGATTGAAATGTAAGGTTCACCTGTTATTGTAATTAATGGATAAACTTATGGGACTGCTTTGCAAAAATGCAAACCCGATATATCAGGATGAAAAAATGCAAACATATACACTTTTTAATTAATTCAGGGGAACGGTCCAAAACTTCAGAAAGGTTTAACTTGACTTGTTGATCAGTCTCAACATGAGCGTCACAGTCAGTTTGCCTACAATGAAGTGACACAGCAAGTCTTTCATTGGTCCACTAGATGGAGTACTGCATCATAGATGCTTCTGCTCATAGCAACAAGGTTACCAAAGTTTGATTATTAAAGGCAGTTTGAAGACAGGGAACTAAAGGCCTTCATTCAAACAAACAAGCATTTCACCTCTAATTAAAATCAAATACTTTCTAGTAAAATTGCAGTATTTATAACATATATATAGTATCACTTTTTTTTTTTTTTTTGCCTTACTCTCTTTTTTCTTCCTTGTTTTTTTGTCTGCACATGTTAGCCAATAAATCCATTCGCACTCACCGTACACTTTATTAGGTACATCTTGCAAGTACTGGGTTGGACCACAACTGTCTTAATCCTTTATGGCACAGACTCAACAAGGTGCTGGAAACGTTCCTCAGAGATTTTGGTCCTTATTGACATGACAGCATCATGTGAACTTCCTGTTCCACCACATCCCAAAGGTGCTCTGTTGGATTGAGATCTGGTGACTGTGGAGGCCATTTGAGTGCAGGGAACTCATTATCATGTCCAAGAAACCAGTTTGAGATGATCTGAGCTTTGTGACATGGTGCTTTATCCTGCTGGAAGCAGCGATCAGAAGATGGGTCCACCGAAGTCATAAAGGGATGGACATGTTCAGCAATATTCAGGTAGGCTGTGGAGTTTAAATGATGCTCAGTTGATAGGAAGGGGCCCAGAGTGTGCAGAGAAAATATCCCCCACACCATGACAGCACCAGCAGCAGCCTGAACCACTGACACAAGGCCGGGTGAATCCATACCAAATTCCAGCCCTACCAGTTAAGAAATTAAGACTCATCAAACGTTTTCCAGCTTTCTGTTGTCCAGTTTTGATGAGCCTGCTTCAAGGTTTGATGTGTTGTGCATTTACAGATGCTCTTCTGCATGCCTTGATTGTAATAAAAGGTTATCTGAGCAACTGTTGCTTTCCTATTAGTTCGAAGCAGTCTGGTCATTCCCCTCTGACCTTTGACATCAACAAGGCATTTTCACACAGAGAACTGCTGGTTTTCCCTTCTTCAGACGATTCTCCATAAACCCCAAAGATGGCTGTGTGGGAAAATCCCAGTAGATCAGCATAATCAACCAAACTGAGTTGATGCCATTGACTGAATAGATATTTGCATTAATAAGCAGCTGTACCGAATATATTGGCATGTGAATACATTTAGGCTTACACTATTACACTACTATCTACTTACAGAAGCTAGTTTGTTATGTTAACACAGTTGAAAAACATCTTGATTGATTAATGTGCTCTTCTTTAAAAAAAAAAAAAAAAAAAAAAAAAAAAATATATATATATATATATATATATATATATATATATATATATATATATATATATATATATATATATATATATATATATATATTGCTGCTTTTAATTGCAGTTCATTTTATGCAACTACAGCAGCCTGTTAGCATAAATTGAGATGTAAAACAGGAACAACAGGTAGCTTGGCTTGCCTGGTAAGCTTTCGCTCACTTAGATTATGTATACATATTTTCTTGCAAATTACAGTTCAGCAGCAAATTTGAAATAGGGCATTGCAGCTGGCATATTATTATGCACCAGCTACAGGTTGTATCGGGAGCAGGGGACAGGGGCTTGAAGTGTGAGGAGTAATGGCTTCTTAGCCAACAGTTATAGTAGTGGGATCACACCCATCTTTAGAGTTGGGATTCATTTTGAGCTCAAGTACATACCTCTAAAATACGGCCTTTGCAATACTGTGACAAACTACCCACATTTGTTTTCTGTGACTCCGGCAGCTTCAACTCCAGCTGAGAAAAGCATGGGTGCAATGAGTATGGAAATGTCACAGATACTGACACTGATTGGTGAACGAGGATATAAAATATGATCTGTGTTAATTCATCGTCTTCCAGTTTGGATTTACCCAGCTCATTGTTAAATGGAAGTGGCATCTCATGGGGACTGAGAGCAATTCTTGAGGTTCACACAGCGCTTTCAGTGTTGTTGTAGTGAGCGGCGCAGCTCTGAGTGTAGTATCTCTGCTCAAGAATGCAGATATAGTGCCCCATTGTCCAAGGACACAAGCTGAATGACAACTGAGGACAATACTAGTGGTATTTTTTGCTCTTTCTCCTCTGTTCTCTTTAAGATTGCATCTTAAACTACAGCCAACATTCTGCAAACAATGCTACTATGTTTGAGAATCCATTCATATTCATTATTTTTTTTACATAATCTTTATTACATGATTACAATAATTTCATGGTGCACTAAGTGTGACAGATTATTCAGTTTGAAACTAACATGGTCTCCTTTAGCACACTGAGCATGCTCGGGTCTGCTGCCTCCTAAATGAGAGGTCAGGTGACAGTCACACATGTACAGTAAATTTAAAGCTATAGCCAGCAGCCATAAAACATACAGGTAGCTTACTGCATTGGTCAGGTACACATAATAAGACTAAATCAAAACAACAGATAGTAACATTATAACAATCTGAAGCAACCCCCAACAGGTCAGAACACAAACATAGGTTAATGCTGGTGGATTACACACACTTAAATCTAATAATGTCTGGAACTGTAAATAAAGTACATTTTTAAAAAATCTAAAAATGGAAACTTGAGATCCAGAATGTGTCACGTTTTACATGGAATGTGGTTCTGAAACTTAGCTGGCACACTACTGCCCTCAAACTAAAAGTTTTGGGTCCATTGCTCAGCTACACTAAGAATGCATTGTTAAGTAGAACATCATTTTCATGCCAGGCACAAACTGTGTGACAATGAAAAGCTTGAGCAACAGAAAGGGGCTCAGTGGAGCTAATGCTGTGGGCAACCATTCAAACAGCTCCCTCCTTTCTCTTTTCCCCCCGCAGAACAGTGCAACACTGTTTAACTGTGCCAGATTCACTGAGGGGAGTTGCCCTCCTGTCATTTATCAGCGTATCCTCGAGGTCGTGCAGCTATCGCCCTACATTTGACACGGTCTTCAAACGGCCACATCAGCAGACAGATAATCAGTGAGATAAAGAACAGCATCTTCCCTGTCAGCTCAGGGAGGGGTGGGTGTATATAAATTGAGGCCTCTGGGCATTCCCAATCTCACGGTCCACCATAGTTCTTCATCATCAGCTGCCTTCAACCCGACAAGCCTGCAGACATGGCGTTTAATGGAACCTGGAAGGTCGACCGCAATGAGAACTATGACAAGTTCATGGAGCAAATGGGTGAGTGTGTGTGAGAGCACTTGACAGTGCGCAGTTTGCTGTCCAAGTCTGGCCTCATTAGTTTATGAGGGCAATGTATGTAACTGTAGAGTCATGTGTTTCCATAGAGTTCAGTATGGCTGTGTGGGTGTCGCACAGGGCAGTGAGCTGCTCCTCGACTTTAATTTAGTTGCTGTAACAGCATTTATTTTAGGATTTGTCAGAAAGACAGTAATTTTATGACTAATAATTTATTAATAAACATATTGACCAGGTGTTAATGTCATGAAACGCAAGCTGGCAGAGCACGACAGCCTGAAGATCACCATCGAGCAGACTGGGGACAAGTTTCACATCAAAGAGTCCAGCACTTTCCGCACCAAAGAGATTGACTTTACTCTGGGCGTTCCATTCGACTACACCCTGGCTGATGGGACCGAAGTCTCAGTGAGTGCACTAAAGAGGAATATTACTAAGGCGCAGGCACTTGGTCAAGGTGCTGCTTCATAATTACATAAATGCAACCAGAAATGGTTTGTTTTAGGCAAATCTGGCTTATTTCTAAGATTGGTGGATTCGCTGCTAATGGGAAAAATGGAAACCAAGGCAGCTAAAAGCAGAGGAACAATTCCCAGTGAATAATTCAAGCTACAGTAAATTAAAAGTTGCTTTTATGCAAATCTAAAATAGTAAAGAAGAGTGTTAAAGAGTGCTTTAACTGAATATTTTTAACCAGGGTGCATGGGAGATGGAGGGTGACATGCTGAAAGGCAAATTCACCAGGAAGGACAACAACACGGTCCTGACCACTACTAGAACTCTGGTGGGCGGAGAGCTCGTGCAGGTCAGTCATTGTCGATCCAAACTCAGTTCCGGTGTGATGTTAATTCATTTTCCAATAAATGTCTCCATAAACCATCTGCACCTTTGTTGTTTTCTTGCAGAGTTATAACTATGAAGGGGTGGATGCTAAGAGGATTTTCAAGAAGCAGTAACCTGGATAATAAAGTTCGAATTTTATTTTTTATATAAATGATACAATATAACACAGCCCAGTGAACTGCAGTACACTATCCTAAAGACAGTGTACTGCAAATACCTCAAAAGGCGTGGTCACCGTGCTGAAGTGCTACTATATTCATGAACCTGGTCACACAGCTCAGTTAAAGATGCGTCTCTTTGGCTATGAAAGGTGAAAACAAGCGCTTGAAATCTCAGGCTGGGCAGGCAGGTAAAGTGGTTACAACAGAAATATCACAGCTACAACTGTAAGAGTCAAAACAGCATCTTAGCAATGACTGATGAAAACTACTGCCTCCAGCAGCAGCTAGCCCTTCAAACGCACTTAGTTTTATTTGGCCTTGTAAGTTTTCTACTGGAGATGAACTGAACGACATTTGTGTTTTTACCTGCATGAGGATAATCCACAGAACACAGTGTCAACAGTTTTCACGGGGGGGGGGGGGTCATTCATCGGCACGGTCCAGATCATCCACATTAATGGGTGCATTGCTTCCAGGAAAAGTTCCACAACAATATGAAATATATTAAATCTCATAGTGTGCGTTTAAACGGGGAAATATGATGATTTGCACTAATGGTTTTTATATACTGAATTGCCCTCCACAATAAAGTATTTTATTGTGTCACTTGAGTGTAGTGTTGGTGTTATTAAACACGCCGTATCACATGTGAATGAGGCCTGATAAGTAGAATCAGTCGAGATTATCTCATGGATGTGATAAACGTCTATAAACAAGTCGTGTTGTTTCCGTGACAGTTATGTCACAATCAAGCTCAAAGATCGTGCCGTGGTGATATCATATGTTTTTCATCAGGGATTTGAGTGAAATACTGCAGTACCATTTCAGACTGGTTTCAGGTCTGTCTTATAGTGCATGACTCTAGTGTGATCTCATGAACACAGTCTTCTGCTGTCATGTGACGGCCCTTTTGTGCTATGTTGAGAACACTCCAGGGAACTGGTGGCTCGTCACATGATGGATTTCTAGAAATGTAGTGAACAATGATTTTCATTCAGGGTTAAAGCTCATGCAGATTGCTCTTAGGGGAGAGTAAGAGCATATACGCATTGAGGCTTTCTGACCACCAGAGGGAAACCCGTGCCCACTTTTATTTCACTGCTTGGCTTAAATGCAGACACAGCAACAGAAAAATGTTGTGTAAAATGTTTTTAAAAACTGCTTTTTGTTTGCAGCTGCACAATCAGTTTCAAGTACAAAAAAAAGAAAAAAACAGATGAAAAATTCCAAAGATAACCCTGTTTGACAGATTTCTAAAGTTATTAGTCAAAAACTTAGCATATTTTATATTATACATATTATATATTTTTGTATTTTAGCATATATTGGACAAACTGTTCTTGCCTTATATATGCACACACATTTCAATAAATCCCTGCAGCTATAGTCCTAACAAAATAACAAGACTGAGGATGGCTCAAGACTTTTACACAGCACTGATGAATAGTCAGCGATGCAGTAAGTGTAGCTTAACCATCTATATCTCATCATGTGCAGTTAGACTAATTAAAGGAGCGCTGTTATGCTTTTTCTTATTCCAAGCCATATATAGCTTTACACTATTGGATATTCATATTAAACAACGGTTTCAAAGCAGTGCTTGAGTTTTTTTTTATTAGTCTTTTGTAGATCAGACATCAACATGGCAAAGATTTCCTTATATGGGCATCTTAGCTCATAATTGTCCTCCTGAAGCCTAAACTCTTGTTTGGGATGATTTTAATTTCTCCAGGCTATTTGGGAGTTGGACTAAGGCTCTTTTGAACACCTGATTAGCTGTTAGCTGTTATATACTTTAAAAAAGTATATACTCATATGGGGGAATGGCTTTATTATACAGCATAACACAATAAATTCAGTATTGCTTAACAAATTAATAAATGTTTTATTGAACAGAATGAAGTAGAAGCTGGAACGAATGAAGCCCCAAAGGAAAATGCATGGAAGAAAGCTATACTGTATAGTTTTGAGGGCTATATACAGTAGTTATGGGTTATATATCAATAGATCATCTATATAGCACACATATGTCCTCAAACCAAAATTCAAATCCAAGTACAACCAATAAAGTGTAAGAGTAAAAGTATTATTGGTCCTACAGATGATAGAGTGAGCTAGAACGAGTCCAACATCGATCGATGGGAGCTCCCCTCTGAGTCCTGAGTGGCACCCTTTTTCATGGAAGTAAAAAGCCCGCCATGAACAAGGCTAATCTGGCAGGGGCAGGGCTGCTTTGAACACCAGTTTTCCGCTGAGCCCTCCTCAGGGAGGGAAGTCCCCTGAGACCTGTCAGATGCTGGAGGGCTGAACAGATTTTAGTGCAGGGGAAAAAGTGGGCCGGTGGGCCTCGTTACTCCGTCAAGATGTGCAATCCAGAGTGATTTTATGTTTTCAATTTTTAAATCAGCAACAATATGGAAAGCATTTATATCACTAATATAATTATTCTGATACACACAAATAATACAGTTTATAAAGTGCAAAGTTCAGCTGTGGCAGCAGAGCAAGTTAAAATGTTTCTTACTTCTATTAATAAAGGAGTATTTCACATTGTTGATTTGCTATTTTTACCACAACAAAGACGTGCATTCATCATCCACCACTGATTATGGAAATCATATACTATAGATGACTGCTTTGTAATATCTGTACCACTAGGTAGCACTGTGGAGCTCTTTATTTTCTGAGGAGAAGGTCCTCAGCTGCTCTATGATGTCATCCTCAGCCAACTTACCATATGAAACACACCCTGTTTGCACAGACACACACACACACACACACAAACACACACACACACAAACCCCACTACATAATTACTGGATCCCAACTCCAATTATTGAATTAATATCTCTTGTACTTATCTGGAATCAAG
The DNA here is from genome assembly GCF_007364275.1 of Archocentrus centrarchus. NCBI lineage: Eukaryota > Metazoa > Chordata > Actinopteri > Cichliformes > Cichlidae > Archocentrus > Archocentrus centrarchus. Next base: position 9,008,899 of record NW_022060145.1, read on the forward strand.
TAGAGTTAGAGTGAAATCAGTGGGAAACAGAAAAGTCGTGGGAGAGTTAGCCTTCAGTGTTTGGATTGCTGTGAGACTGTGGGCGCAGGGGCCCACCCAAGGGAGGTGGAAGCTGTGGATGAGAGAGGAGGAGGAGAAGAAGGAAAAATAATGGGAGGACAAGAAAAAGACAAGAGGGTGTGTGGAGAAGGGGAGCGCAGAAAGGACAACACAGGGAGAAGCCACTCCTCACCCAACTCACCCCCCCCCCCCCCCCCCGTACCGCAGTGAAATCAAATTCACTGACTCACTCTTAAGTCGTCAGCTTACGTGAAAGAATAATGACCACAAAGACACCAACGGTGTGGCGGGGAGTGTCGGGGCTATTAGTTGGCCAGTGTTTCCAAGAAGACGCAGCCCTGTTTTAGCCAATCACTGTTTGGACAATGACTGTGCAGGCCTCTGCAGAGACACATGCAGCCTGCTGAAAGATGACTCAGTAGGTAGTCAGTGCAGAATACTTTATCCCAGACTCTTCAAATAACTAGGCTTAGCATAAACAATTCAAGCCAGTACACGTGCTCAGATGTGAGCCATACCAAACTCGCTAATTTGAAAGCGGCATTGTGTGAAAAGCATGATCATTGTGAGGTTGCGGACAGAGCTGGAACCATCTTTCCATCTTTTTATTGGATAGCCTTTATTAGATGGCAGGCTGATAGGAAATACGTGATTGGGACTTATTATTTCTTCTGTACAAAATTTATCTAAAACATTCAGGAAAATGAGACAATTTAATTATCTGTATTTAACTGAATAAAATATTGATGCATTCATATTCCCTGTAATCCCTGACTAAAAGGTGCTTATTAAAATTCCTGTGTTTAAAAATAGTTTAAAACTTTCCATAACTGACTAAAGTAACAACTGCTATGACTTTACATCAAAATCATCCATATATTGTGTTGAAGAGATATCAGCTAAAGCGGAACAAACGCCAGGCCATACTTTTGCATAAGTAGTACATGCCCATGCTACAGTATCAGTTGTTTGTTTTATCATACTGCTGGCAAACTGATATACTTAGGTGCCGTTTACACGAGACCGTTTTCATTTTGAAACGGTGTCGTTTTGATGCGTTTCGGCCTTCTGTTTACACGACAACAGAGTGAAAACGATGTGTTTCAGAAACGGGTTCCAGAGTGGAGCGTTTCAGAAACGCACCGGCTTGCGTTTTCGTGTAAACACTTGAAACCGGGGTGATTTGAAAACGCTCGACTCGCACATGCGCACTATGGTTGCGACGGCCAGTTTTTCGCGCACGCGCAAACTGATAAACAGTACTCGCGGATTCACGAGTGCTTCTTATGCTTTTCCTGTGTTTTGACCGTTTTGTAATTCAGCGTTGTGTGCAGCAGCGATCCAACCTCATCATCGGTCCACACAAAACCTCTCACATTGGCCGTTTTGTAAGTAATGAACAATTTGCCGCACTAACTACTGTGTCACTCCACGCATGCGCGTCTTGCGTAAACAAACTTTGCAAAGAGAAAACCAACGCCAACTTGTGGCCTGGCATGGGAACTACATCGTTTTCATCGTTTCACATGTCCTCGTGTAAACGCGGATCGTTTCTGAAATGCCATCGTGTAAACGAAAGGCTGAAACGCATCAAAACGACACCGTTTCCAGTGAAAACGGCTTCATGTAAACGGCACCTTAATGAGACTGAGAAACATAAATAAATAAGTAAATGAAAAGGGATGGTCCCTGGGGTGCTGAAAGTTTTAGTTAAAATTTAAGGAGGGTGATTACAAAAAGTACCTTTAACATATAAAAAGCCACCTGCAGGCCAACACGTCAGTCTCTCCAACTATGATTAGTGGATGCTTATTCCCTCCATATGGAAGTCAAAATTTCAGGAATCTCAAATTTTTGAGTTGTGTAACTCCAAATTTTGAGATACTAACCTGAAATTTTGAAAGAATAACTCAAAATTGCGACTTAGCCTGTCCATGTGTTATTTTTCTATTTATTTTATTTATTTATTTTCAGTGGCAAAAACAAGTTTCCATAGATTAGTGATCAAAAGTGTATATATATATATATATATATATATATATATATATATATATAAAGGCATTCCTGCTTTAACAATGAGCTCCTTCAGCTTTGAACATCATTAGCAAAGTATTAGCATAATAACGCACACATTTATTGTTAATGTAGTAAAATAACAATAATCTGCTTAAAATCAACATGCTAGTATTGTTAATGTGAGCATGTTAGCATGCTATTATTAGCTGTAGATGCTCTGCTTTTTAGCTCTTCTCTAGGTCAGTTAGGAGAATTTATACTAAAAATAACACAAGCGACACAAATAAATGTCACGGTGAGGGGCTGTGTGCGGAGGGAGAGGACCCAAGTGCAGGACATACGCAGATGTAAACTAAAACTTGTTTATTTCCAGAAACTCAAATATTACAAAACACAAAAACTCAAAATCTCCACCAGGGCAAAAATCAACTGGAAGCCTGGGAGAAACCAAAAACCAAAACACGCAGCTAGGAGGGGAACACTGGGGGGGAAACAATGACGACGACGCGACAACGAACAAAGGAAGACTCCGGGCTTAAATACACACAAGGGGATTAGGGCAAGTGGAAACAACAGGGGACGACAGGTGAACCAAATGAACCTAATGACAAAGGGGAAGCAAAACTAAACACAAAGCACAGGGAACACGAGACTGTCAAAATAAAACAGGAACTGACTAAACATAACAGACGCAGACCTAATACTGAAAACTTGACAAAGAGAACATGCACAAAACAACAAGGGAAACTGAACATCATACTCAAACAACAACTATAAGAAACACTGAGAAACATAACCTAAAAAGTATAACAAAGAAAGCTACACAAAAGAAACTCAAAATGCTGGGCCACCAGCCCAGGACCATGACAATAAAACCAGTTAGAAACAGTTGGGAAAGTTTGAAATGCGTAAAAAAAGAAGTTAAACTACAGGTTTTCAGCCAATAATGTGATGGGAGTGAACTAAAAAGGCTAGCTCATGATGAAAAGATCACAATAAAATCCGTTCACTGGTATTCAAGTAATGTATTAATCTAAGGAGAGTTTTAATTTACCCGAGTTTTGACTGTTCAGTGCAGTGAAATAAAATAAAAACTCTTGTCAGGAAGGGCATTTGTCTGACATTCTGCAGCCAGAAGAGTTTGAGACAGAAACACCTCTTTAATGGGCTTGTCAAATGGAGTAACACCATTACAAAGTGTTGCCGGTTGGGTGTATGCACGCATGCACCCAGATGATTACGTACCCCTGCACACACAAGCATTTTTTATCCCTCACTTTACTCCGCTCTGACACCCTGCGTGAACACCCACGGGCACGGACGAGTGTGCGTCATGTGAGAAGCTGTTGTGTGCCACCTGGTGTGACTGAGCTGACAGGAGAGTGGAGACAGTGAAGAGAGAAACTAAATTGCCTGTGGCCTCTGTCTCAGGAGTAGCCAGCCCTTGGGTTAGCCAGGCTATTCTTATAGAGGGCAGTGAGAGGTCTCCAGCTCTCCTGATACACAAACCACTTTATAGGAGCCCACATCATGTTTTGATGGTCTCCTGGGATTACGGGGGGAGGTATTATACAATGACAAGTGTAAGAATGGAAGAGGAAATGGAACGAATGTGAAGGTGGATTTCTCTGTGGGTGGCCAAAATGACCAAATCCAGTCTTAATATCTGAATATATCTAAAGAATTAAAATCTATTTTTGTAATTTGAAGGCCCAAATGGTACCAGTTAGAACCAGAAAGATGATTTAAGTGACTTGGAACCATGGCATGGTTGGACAGATGGGTGGTCTGAGTGTTTCAGAAACTGTTGATCTACTGGGATTTTCCCACACAACTATCTCTAAGATTTACAGAGGACAGTCTGAAAAAGAGAAAATATCCAGTGAGCTGCAGCTCTCTGGGTGAAAATGCCTTGTTGATGCCAGAGGTCAGAGGAGAATGACCAGACTGCTTTGAGCTGAGAGGGCAACAGTTACTCAAAAAGTCACTTGTTATAACCAAGGTATGGAGAAGAGCATCTCTGAACACACAACACGTGGAACGTTCTGAAGGCCTACAGCAGAAGAAACCCACAACTGGTGCCACTCCTGTCAGCTAAAAAGGGAATATGAGGCCACAGTTCACACGGGCTCACCAAAATTGGACAACAGAAGATTGGAAAAATGTTGCCTTGTCAGGTGAGTATTTCCGCTTTCTTTCTGCTGCAACATTTGGATGGTGGGGACAGAATTTGGTGTAACTAACATGAGAGCATGGATCCATCCTGCCTTATATCAACAGTTCAGGCTGCTGGTGGTGTAATGGTGTGGGGGTATTTTCTTGGCACACTTTGAGCACTTTAGTACCAGTTGTTTAAACCCCACAGCCTACCTGAGTATTGCTGCTGACCATGTCCATCTGTTTATGACCATAGTGTACTGACGGCCGCTTCCAGCAGGATAACATGCCACATCAAAGCTCTGAAATCATCTCAAACTGGTTTCTTGAACAGGACATTAAGTTCACTGTACTCGAATGGACTCCACAGTCACCAGTTCTCAAGCCAACAGAGCACCTTTGAGATGTGGTGGATGGGCAGATTCACATCATGGATGTGCAGGATACTGTGTGATGCTGTCATGTCAATATGGACCAAAATCTCTGAGGAATGTTTCCAGCACCTTGTTGACTTTGTGCAACCAGGACAGCTCTGAAGGCAAAACAGGGTCCAACCCAGTACCAGCAAGGTGTACCTAATAAAGTGTCTGGTGAGTCTAAGTTGGCTTGGTTCTCCCAAGATGAATTGGCCTGCTGACACGTAAAAATATCTTTCAAATGACTGCATGCATTCTGTCGTTGTGTACTCCCTCCATAGCTTTCTTTGAGGGTTAACCAGCACAATGATTTATTGATATAATCAGTTATATTTTGAGTCATCAGATGGTCAAAGGTTTTCATCAGGACTGGATCTTCATATTTCAAATACATTTGAGTCAACAAAGAAATCGTGCACATTCAGAATAAACCATGTAATCACGACAGCATGGATAATGTCAGTCTTTAATGGCAGATGGCCTGAAATGTCTTCATTTAACATTTTCATAAAAACGTTTCATTTTGATCATCTCTCTTGTTTTTTTGTTTCAAACAAACAAACCTCTGCAATTCACCGAAATACAGTTTCTCCTTACAGCGGCTAAAGTACATAAATATCAACAGTACTGTATGCATTAAGAAAAAAGAAAAAAAGAACACACACATGCCGTGAACATGCACTGAACACACAGCTACACACGCGCTATACTGAAACAAGTAAAGAAATCTTTTTTCGTTGACAAAAAGGCGGGATCATCTTATCGATTCTTCTGTACCGTACTGCTGGCAGAACACAAAAGACCCATTCGTCCAAGGAGTACTTCTTCTTCTCTGGATTTCACAGTGAATTATGCGGGTAAAAGAGTATTCACATGTTACATACAGTATGCTCCGATCAGGCTGATACAAACGAGAAAAGCTCTAGAAAATTTACCAAATAAAAATACAATTAATCTTACAATAATACTTACATTGAATTATATGATGGGCATTTTTAGGAACCTTAAAAAGACAACACCCATAAAAAACACACATAACATTCACACACGTTGTATAAATACTTGTTCTAATAAATTTCGGTGCCACGCTTGGCTTAAAAATGTCTGTAAAAGCAAAAACTGCTTCAGAAAAACAGCTGATTTAATAGATATGATGCATATAGTTATTAATTACAAACACTTGACTACTGTATGATTCAACCGGTCTGATATAATTGTACAGAAACGGGCTAAACATTACGGGGGGGGCTTATTCTTCCTACAGTTTCTGATTGTCACATCAGCGTGAAATGTGACTTCGCCTTTGGAAAAGTACAAGAATGATGAGTTTTGTATAAATGAATGAAGATTTTGGCATCAAAATGTCACAGAAATATGATCACTCTGATATGTCATACAGCAAAGACATTATTGCGGGCCCAGAAAGACACAAGATTACAAAAGATTGTTGTTTTTTTTGTTTTTTTTTTTGTTTTTGTATTGTATTTTGTTTTAATCTCACTCCAATCATTATTATGTAAATTTAAACTTTACAAAAGCAGGTTGAATCACACTGACTCACTAAAAATAGACAAAAGAGACAAATGAGTATCCTTTCAGATGCAGAGCGGCTCTTTGGAGTGACACCAAAAGGGACATGCTGCAAAAATAATGTCACACTTCATAAGAAATCAGACTGAGGACTACAAAGTAGTCAAAAATGGAATAAACCACTAGCGTAGATAGCTCTCCAGTGTAAAAAAAAAAAAAAAAAAAAAAATGCCTTTGGTCTTGTTTCTCTATACTGTGCTGCTGTCCTCCTGCTACACAGTGAAGGAGCAGATTCCTAATTATAGCAGGGCTCAGTTTGCCACGTATTGCCGTCTCTGAGGTCACGCTACCTTCACCGGCGATGGCTTTTTCCTGTCAGTGCCTCTTTTCACACATCTGATTACCTCAAACAGCCAAACTACGAGCTGGATCAGGTGCGTTTTGTCACTCAGCATTAACATCGCTTCAGACAAAGGACTTCTGTGTTTGCTTTCATTGGGTAAAGACACCACAGAAAGAAAGAAAAAAAAAAAACATCCACACCACATACAAGCAAACAAAAATTCACTCGAAGGAAAGATGAGAGCAAACTGACAGGACTGCTTTGGGAGAGCAGGGTGACTTGTCATTTTAAAATGGCACGAAAACAGAAGGGGGGTGTAAAATGTCCTGTGATTTAGCACAACCCAAACGACCATTTCAAACATCGTCTTGATTACAAAAATACCTTTTTGTATTTCTCTAAAATATCTAAAAATGTACAGCATTGGGGTTTTTTTTCTTTCCTTTTTTTCTTTTTTGCAAAGTCATGCTTCAACATGTATTTAATAATCATAATAACATTAATATGAATGATATACAGAATAGCAATAATTATAGTCATATAATAACATTACTCAGTAGCACGTTAGCCACACTTCCAGGCGTCTGGCCTGCATAAAACACGTTTGCGCTCCTCAGGTGGTTGGCTTTACATTTGCACGTAGAGGATGCAAAGCGAGAGACCAGCCAGGCACGCGATGCAGTCAGTCGGTAAACAAAGAGCGCGGTCGCCTTTGTCGTGCGTGCCTGGTACCTTTCATTGAGGTGTCGGAGGAGGTGTAGCCAAGCGCTGCCCGTAAATTTACGTAACAGTATAAAAAAGATTTGGAGGGACTTTTGGGGAAGGGAGGGGGGCTCGATGTGTGATGGAGGCTAGGGTCTAGTATATCCTGAGGCCCATGAGGCTGCTGCTGCCTGAGAGAGAGAGACAGAGAGAGAGAGAGACAAGAGGGTGAGGCTGAACCTTGTATGCTGATGAAAACACAGGGGACTACGTGGAACAGCAGCATGGCACACTAACACCTATAAAATCGCACAAAAAGGTGAATGCTGTAACACTAAATATGTTTTTTTTTATCCCCACTCCATCTAATGCCACGACCACACACACACACTTTGATCACACATATGCAGCATCTCATGCTACAATTCTGGCTTTCTGTTCAAGACAGATGAAAGCTGACGCAGTGTCAATGTGGCTCGGTGGAGTTTCGTTCTTTCTAGCAGATGTCTTTGGCACTGCGATACTGTCTCTAAAACAAACAAACCAAAAAAAAAAAAAAAAGGACTTTCACAGCTTTTTTTCCACAAATCTACACTTTCAAATCAGACGCCGTGCCGCAGGGGAGAGGCAGCGAGGTGAGATCTACACCTTTTGTCCTCGCCTGTTGGGATCAATGGTTGTGAAGTCCGAGACATAAACTCACCGACGGTGCGCTGCTCTGGGACCTGGAGTCGGGTCGGTCGTCCTGATTTCTAATAGGACACGAGAGGCAATCGGCAACACCCGTCACAGCCGGCCACGGCCACCATCACACATCAGGAGCCTGAGGACGCAATCAGGAGACAGTTGGAACAAATCCTGCAGAGGCTGTATAAGTAATATAGAGGTACTCCACTTATTAAGGTCAGAAACTCACACCAAACAGGACCTCATGATTTCAGTGACAGTATGACAGAGTTCAGCTGCAGTGATCATATTAGCTGAGTATACTTATGAAAGGTACTGCAGCAAGTTACTAGTGGCAGGTTTACAGAGTCACACATTACTGTTGTCATGTCATATGCATCACAGTAATGCTCCTGAACTTAGTAATTAAAGTTGGTAATCAAAGAATTTTGTTACTTTCACCACATCTGGTCCTGAATTATTTGCATAACTGATGGAAAAAAATCAAACAAAATATAAACAAAATTGCCTGAGCTCAGAGAGATAAGACCACAATGGCAGAGCGGTCAATAACTTTTGAACGATGGTGATTATGTGGTAGACATTACTCAGAATTTGTTGCACAAAGGGGAAATCATTTCTGACAGTAAAGGGACCCATGCCCGGGAACAAGATCAATTCTTTCCGAGCACCTGTAAAGGCAACGCGCTATTACAGGGCAAGTACCAAAAGAGCTCTGGACCTGAAGTGATAATTAAGCTGACTGTACAGTGCTGTGCAAAAGTCTTGAGTCAACCATAATTTCTTTACTTTTGAGGAGTTAGACTTTCTTGCAATGTTTTCAAATGGTCTTGAGCAATATTTCTCCAGACTTTCTGAAGGTTTTTTTTTTTAAGTTTTTCTTTGGACATTGGCTGCTTTGTCACTCATTTTCAGTCCAGTCCTTTTACCCGGCCATTTCTTTTGTTTGTTAAACCACTCAACACTGACCTGTGAACCATTCAAGCTTAAAAAGGCACCTAACTCAATGGATGAACCAGTGCTGACAACTTAGCAAAGAACCCATTTTAAATTGTATCTTTACTCACTTGATTCCTAGCAGCCTGTTGCAAAACACATAATTTGTTCCCATTTCTTTAGTTGAATCTACAAAAATGTCAAAGATAACACCGTTTGACGTGTAGAAAATAGTATTTCTTCATTTTTCAGCATGACAGTGATCTCAAACACACTTTCAAAGCAGTAAAAGCATACCTGGATAGAAAAACAATGGAAAACTATCAGTCACTGATTGGCCTCCTCAGAGCCCGGACTGCAACATTACTGAAGCAGTGTGGGATCGTGTTGACAGAGAACAGAACAAAAGCCAGAAACGTCCAAAGAAGAGCTTTGAATGTCCTTCAAGAAGCCTGGAGAACTATTCCTGAAGACTGCTTAAAGAAATGAGAAGAAAGCCGCCTCAGAGAGTTCAGACTGTGCTGAAGAATAAAGGTGATCACACCAAATATTAACTTTAATATCATCTAAATGTTACGATCTCCATTTTTGTCTTATATACTGTATTTCCGTGTATGTTTCAATAAATAGCTGCACCTATTTCCCATTTTCCTAGCAAAATATAAAGAAAGGAGGGGTGGCTCAAGACTTTTGCACAACATTGTATATCAAACCCAAAGTTTGCTTTTAAACAAAAACAGAGATGTGTCTCGCTTCACACATACTTCCAAACTCCTTCTTTAGTGTCTGTAGTTTTGTGTAGCGCACTTTCTGGCTGGTTTTCCTTTACAAAGACAAGGATTTGTGCTGGTATGTGCACACGTGCAAGGTTTAATGTTATGTGATGACCTGACAGGCCTGAAAATGTATCTCAGTCAATGTTGTGCAGTAAAGCAAACGTGATATAAGAAGCAGTGTAACAAACGTTTAAAAGTAGCTTTAAAAAACTTGTTTCTTTAAAATTAGTCACTCAAGAGAGACAAAAACAAGCAGCAGATGATATCTTAAGCCCTGCTCCTAAAACACTGGCATCTGCTGTCAAGTGTAAGGCAACATTTCTGTTAAAATGTACAGTTTCCAAGCACACATATCTCAACAGTTATTTTCTCCACATACAGAAGCCCATTACCCAGCTGTTTTCTCTGGATGAGTAGTCCACAGTGTGATTTGTGAACTCATTTTGATGTAACATCAGTAAACTGTTCAAAATGACAATTTTTACAAAGTCTTTCAAGCTCATAGTTCAGCTGTGGCACAGGTAGTCTGCCTGACAGCTGTATCTTCCATGATCCCCCAACCCCTGCACTTCACAGAGAAAGGTCAACCATACAAGCCCCCCCCCCCACCAGATGCATCACCAAAAATAGAAACCTGAGTTTGGCGGACTCTGTGGAACAATAAACAATTACTAAACTAAATATGACCTTAAGAGAAAGAAAGCGATGGATAGACTGTTGTGGGCAAAGAAGAGAGGTGGGTTAGGAAGTGTTTCCTGTTCAGGGAACAGTGGGTTTTTGAAGGGGCATGGCTGGCCTAGCTAATGCCCCATTGCGTGTTCAATCAGGGATGAAGCAATCGATGCGCTATACAGCCGCTTGGCTAAACTGATGCGACGCATACTTCCAGAGCACCCTATTTGTTCTGGCTGAGACACCAAGGTTAAAGATTGGGCTGATCATTGAACATGTCTGTGCAGATTAGGAAAAAGGTTTAGTGATTTGTCAGCTTAATGTGTTACATCCAATAACTCGGCCCAGGCGCACGATGTGAGATAAGTAAACAAGCAGTTCTGAGTGTGGGAGGTGACTCGGCTTCTCGTGAATGTGTGGGTTGTTTCTTTTTTTTTTTAAATTTCAACTAGGTTTCATGTAGCAAATGTTGCTGCCTGTGCTGTCGGGCTGGAAACTTGGGGATTCGGACAAAAAACAAAGAAACAAAACTTCAAATATTTTATATCAGCAGCAGCCAATATGTGCATGTCTGATGTTCATAAGTAGCAAGATTTGTGTTGTATATTTGCATCACATTTCTAATGCATCTAAATGTTGTTGTTTTTTTAATTATCTACCTTTAAAGCAGTCAGAAAGTGGTCAAAATGAAATACAGTTTACAAATGAACTTAGGCTTGATGTCAGTGGTGATGAAAACAAACAAACAAAAAAGTAAAGTATATCACACAAGGAGTTAAAACTTTCAAACACACCCATGTGGTCCTTTAAGATCGCTACCTGTGCAGCATGGCCATGAAAAAGATCCCAGTCTGAAACCCTTTTAATCCGAGGAAAAGCCTTTAGGCCCTGGCTGTGTTTCTCACATACCAGCAATAACTGCTGGAGCTGGGTGGTGATGAATGCAGCTGCTGACATGTATCCAGCTCCTACAAGCTGGTGCCACAGTGCTGCTATACTGTTTCTATACACCTGTGTGTGTGTGTGTGTGTGTGTGTGTGTGTGTGTGTGTGTGTGTGTGTGTGTGTGTGTGTGTGTGTGTGTGTGTGCATCTGTCAGCAGGGGGTGGAGGAATAAAGTCCCACTTCCTTATTAGAAAGGGCCCCAGCTGGCCCTCAGCTCTCCTCCAGTGGGAGTTAGTCCAACATTGTGCAGGAACCACTGGTTTTGTCAGGCTATTGGCCAAAAAAGCTCCTCAAGGCAGGCAGCCAGGCTGCATACACACGCACATTTGTCTCTTTCAGGGTCACACACAGGCATGCATGATAGGGGTTTTACACCCCCTACACTCCCTCACTATGTCTTGTCAGATGGAAAATCCGGATTACCTTTCCCTCCAGTTCACCGGGCATTAATGTCCACTATTAGGTTGTCTTTGGAAGTAGCTCAGTGCCAGAGCACGAATGTCAGATATAATTCAGGTTCACAAACAGCCAGGTGAGTGACTAGACAAAGCCTTCTGGGGGAATTACAACAACAAAAACTTAAGAGTCTACTAAAAAGCAGGTAGCTGCTTAAACTTGAATGAAGTGCTCTAAATAAAGTTTTTTTTTTGTTTTTTTTTTTAAAATAGCACTTCCCTAGAGAGGCAGGAAGCCAGGCGATTAGGACAACTCATTACCAGTCGTGGCTGAATACTACCTCACTTTCAGCTGTTCACACAGGGTTAGGGTTCATGTTCACATTCATGCCTGCAGTTACACTTCCGAAGTCGCATACTCGGACGGTGAGTGGTCTCCGTTCATCAGATGCCAAGACAAGTGACGACCGACCGCAGGCCTCTCTGAACTGCGGAGGCTGCAGGCTTCTGTGAACCCCCATCGCTGAAGTTTACCGTCATGAGCGAGCGGCCTTTAAATTCACAAATGCCTCCCTCTTTTTTTTTTTTTCCAAAGGTGCACATGAGCCATCGATATCAGATAAGTTGCACAACAGTGGTGCAACACAGACACCTTCTTTCTGTAACCTCCGTTCAAGTTTATTCTTGTTGCCTTGCAGCTAAAAATATTTCACAAGTATTCTCCCCAGCAGATTGCACTGCATAAATAAGCAACACCCTCACCACAGCCAGCTTTGAGACATCAAGTACGAGTTGATTGTAAGTAAAAAAGATGAGGAGGGCTCAAAGACACAAGGTCTTGTGCAGATTAAATGTTTGTTGGCTAATATAATATAAAATGTCAGGGACAACCTGAGTAGTAAGGTTAACTCAACAAGGCAGATGCTGTGCAATGTGAGTGACATTCAGTTTTACTATGGCAATATGGTTGCTGGGGAGATATGTCATTAAAGTCATTATACTTTGAACACAAGCAGCATTTGGCATAATCTACACATAACAGGTATATTTATGGTGCTGCACTGCTACAATCTCTTCTATCATTGTAATGAATGCTCCAGCTTGGGTTAAGCTGTAATACACATGTATATGATACATATAGTGGCTCCTCCATTTATCACAAGGTTTAGGATTGTGTTTTGGGAAAAAACATCTCTAAAAAGTGTTTATTATTTCTAGGAAGATGAGAAACTGTTTATTAAGGAGCAATGTGTCAGTATTGTGAGCACCAAAAGCAAAAACTGCTTCTCCTCCATTGTAGTGGAGTTGCAGAAACAGAGAATAGAAAACCAAGGCGACTAAAACAAAACCATATCAGCATGAATAGATGAAAGTAAAAGTGAGCGTTCTTTTGTAATTTTGATAAACCAAAGCTTTGGTTTTGTTTGCATACTGTTGTGCGTGCTTGTCTGTCTGAAGCTTTATGTTTGGACATGTACTAATGCTGCACACTGCATAATTTGTGTGCTGCTGCACCAGTTGCCTGTAATTATAACAATGTTCTGACTGGATGTCTCAGCTGCAATTCACCCTCCACTGCGAGCCGGATGTGGGGTTGTTGTTTCACTGAGGGGCTAATATTCACTGGGGGGAGCCTGACCGGCCAAACAACTTCCTTCTGGTTTGATAGAGAAATAATTATTTCCTCCAAGCCCCTCCCTTCTTCCACTCCCTTCCTCTTTTACCCCCCGACAGAAAAGAAACCCCAGAAATGTCAAATTACTCCAACAGTTTGTTTTCCCTCACACAGTATATTTACATCTCTAGAAACTGACATATAAGCTATGATGTAGGCTTAGAAGGAGGTGGTAGAGGAGTAGCACCAATCAACGGCTTGATGAATGTTAGCCTCCTCACTACCACCTCCACCACCACCCACCCACTCCCTGCTGACTCCCTGTGGGGTTGGGGCAACATGTTTCTTCCTGTCCTGAGACTGGAGGGAGGGTACTGGTGACAGTGTGACTGGCGCCGTGTGCACGCACGCACGCACGCACACACACGCACACACACACACACACACACACACAGAGTCAGCCAACAGAGATACACAGACTAGCAGGGGATTTGTTTTGCTTTGTGGTTTTGTTTTTCTGCAAGCACAACAGCGTTCCGTTTGTCTGAACCCCCGAGCAAAGCGCACGTGCTGCATTGCTCATGCGTGGTTATAGCTGACTCATGTACTTATCAAAGCACTTATTAGAAGCCAACTGCTCTGTGTGCTGTCTGCAGCTCCACTGAAATTAATTCATCTGTAATTTATTTGAAATAAAGACCCCATGCAAATCAGTTTTTAATAAAGATTCATTAAAATGGCCCTTCCAGCAGTACCCAGGTACCTCAACAGTTCATGGTGAATATTCCACATTTACGACCTTTTGGATCACGTCCTCCGTCTCCCTCGGCCCCATCTTTTTTTTAATAATTCTCCACTGTGCACTTGTCAGAATGGAGAAATGCCAAACAGTGTTTTAAATTAAAAAATGTATTTCATCCTGCCAGGGTTTGACAAAATGACAAACAGGACCTAATATCTGTGCTATAGTACTAACAACATTACACAATATTTAGTTTTTATTATGGCAATGCAAGAGTGGGTGCATAATAATAAACTTTCCCTCACACGCAAGTGTAATAAATATCCGGCGTCCATCCACTGGGCAGGTATAATTTTCTATGATCCTCCATAGAAAAACTACTGAGTATGTGTAATGACATCTGAGAACTTTTTCACTGTAAAAACCTGATATTTGGAAAAAAAAATGTGAAAAGAGTCATTTATAGGTGGTTGGAGACCATGGCACAACTGAAATGATTTGCTATCAGTCTGCAATTGATTGGGGTCAAGTTGGCAACTGCATGCAATCTGTTTGTGGTCATGCAACAGGTGCTCATCAACTTTGCTTTACACAGGATTTAAAGCCTAGCCAATATAGGATTTTTAAGATCAATATTAATATTTGGTGGCCTTTGCAAGTCTCAGCCTCTGGGTTGGTTGTCGCAGCTTCTAAAGATTGCACTTGGCCACTGGATGTTAAAAAATTCAATGCAATCAAACACAGATCAATTTTTCCTAGTGATTTCTACTGATTCACTAAATATGCAGCTTGCCTCAGGTCTGAATATCATTTTAGCATTTTTGGGCCCATTGTTTTGGTTTTCTGGCCTCCAAGTAATACAAATATAAAGTTAGCATCAAGCTAAGTGCAGGGCCGTGAAGAGGGTTTAGAAATTAGTGAGGTCCGGACTTTTTTCTCTTAATGTATCATAGTTACGGTGCTGCATCTGTGCTCCAAAGACCAGGAGAAAAGGCCACACTTCTGAAGAGACTAGAGTTGCAATATAATCAACACCATAAATTTTGAAAACTATAAAGGACTTTATTTTGTAAAGCTTCCCTCTTTTGCAGGAACAACTGTGTATATGGAAATATGGAATATGAGTGTTGTGTTTATAAAATAATGAAATAAAGCAAAATAACAAAATGCAGAACTATTCCTTCACTTGAAATTATAATAGCACAAGGGAAAAAGTTACTCAATCGCTCTTGCCCAGCTGTGCCTCTGATTCACTCCTGATGCCTGAACCAAGCAATTATTATTCCTCACGAGTTACACATCAACCTAACTCCCTAAACATGACCCAATCAGAGGGCGGGCCATAACTTTGCAGAGGTCCCGCAGAGTCTTTTCAAAGTAAAAGCCATCCAGCATCACACATTGATTTGAGTCAATTTTTTACTGTCTTGTTTTGGGAAAAACATGACTACCTGTGTTCTGCTAAAGAGTGAGTAACTTAAAGAGTTATGCCAAAAGAGCACTTTGTCATGTGGCCAGAAACACAACTCCAATATTTCAGCCAGTTGTCAAGGAGTGAGAACGTTCTGCAGTTAAAATTGTGTGTATAGGTAAATAAGTAAACTAAGGGATTTTCAACCCACAATCCACTCACCCCCCTCCCCTCCCCTCCCATCCTCACCTATCCCATCCCATATTCTTTTCAAGTTACTTATTCATGTTTTTCATGTCTATCATTCCTCTGCACTAAAAGTCATCAAGTAAAATAAAGACAATGTGAAGAAGATTTCAATTTAAAGTTTGCTTGTTTTCTGACAGAATTAAGTTCATTGTTAAATACTTTCCATGAATGTTTTTAAAAAAAAAAAATCAATATATGACGCAACTTTAAAACCACTGGATGCCATTTGAAAGGCTTGCGTGTGCTGTCAGCACATATTAAGCTTTTCGCATGTCATTTCTCAAGCTTTATTCCCACTGAGAATGGATAACCTTGAAAAAAGCACGAGCAGCAATGTCTTAAGAGCTGCGGAAGAGACGCAGGAGCACTCGACTTTACCAAAAATGGTTTGAATTTAGGCCTCGACTTCTCCAGTTAGGAAACTGTTTTTTTGTATTTTGACCTCTCCACACTGTCAAAAGAAGGGAAAAAGTACATTTTCTTCTGAACTGTGGCTGTAGTGGAGCTGAAGTAAAAAGCAGCACAAAACTGAAATATCCAGGTAAAGCATCTCAAAACTGTAGTCAAGTAGTGAAAGTACGGCGTGACAGCTATGATACCTATCAAAGCAACTAGCATTAGCATTTTAGTCATATTTGCAAAGCTCTTCTCAATCTGATTTATTAAACGTCGGCATTGGCACTCATTGTACATTCTGTTTGACTTGCTGCTTTTGATGCCTGAGATCAACCATAACATCAATGGGAAAAGTCGACCCTCTGTACCTTGTGACCAGAGCGGGGAAAATAATGGAGTTTCCCTTTAGATCGCACCTTTCATCTCTTATGATCGTGTGTGAGGGGTGCTTGCAGTTTCATTGAACCACAGGCTTTACACTCCCACATTTACTTGTGTTAGTGACTAGTATGTGTGTGTTTGAAGTCAACTAGAGGAAAAAGTGACTAATTAGCTGGTTAGTTTGGCAGCTGGATGGAGGTTTATCATGTGAGGTAAACACGTATGAAGCAACACCCCGCGATATTCCTGACATATGTTTAAGATAACTCTGCTCCTGTTTATACAAAGTGTCATAACATTTACAAAAGCAGTTTCACACCACAGCGCAATGTACGCTTCTTTGACATAGCAGAGCAGGGAGCTAAGTGCGTGCGCGAGTGTGTGCGTATGCGTGTTGTTACTCACACATACTTCAGCAGAACTGCCTGGACTTCCATCCCTGAGGAGTTCCATCTGCAGGCGGGAGCCAACGAATCTAAACACACATAATCACACATTAGCATAAAACACTGGAGGGTAAAAAGGTGAGCTCATATTAGCGGAGAGCAGAGTGGCCATCTGGCAACGTCACAGCGCAACGTTCACATGTCATGTCAGCACGTGTGCATCAGCGGCGGCTTGTCCATCGCAGCTGAGGAAGTTTGCGTTTCCCTCCATTTTTTTGAAAAACAAGAGGAAGATCAAAATATTTAACCAAAAAATGAAAATGAAAACACTGTGACTGACTGAAATAAATCTTTACCAAATCTCACTCTCACTTTTGAAATAAAGGCCCTCTATACATGGAAAGATCCCTTATTCAAACTAGCAAAAACCCGCCCTATAGGCAGTTTGTGTTTGCATATATTAAAACACAGACATGTATATTAATTTCTTCTTTGCAAGCAAGACAAAGTGATCAACTGCAGGCACTGTTTGACGAACGCTTATTTACAGACGTGCCTAACAGCACAGTCCAGTTACCCCAAAGTGCCACTGCACTAAGAATTGTTCAACAAAATGTTTTTACAAACAACATCATACAAGTAACGTAGACATTACTCGCCATTCATTTTGAGATCAGTTACTACACATAATATATATAATTTATATGGATTTGAGTGTTATAAAAAATAATTCCCAAAGCTTATGTAGATTTTAATAATCCTGGCACCCTGGACAGTTTAGAGAGTAAGTTTCATCTAGATTGATTAACACATCAAGGAGGAGTTAGGGAACTGACACGCGCATGTGCTACGATCATTATAATAAGATACGGAGAGCCTCAACAGTGACATCTGCAGGCAAGAGGCAGCAGGGCAGTCGATGTAAGCGTTGAGGTTCAGTGCAGAGAAGGATGACGGGAAGTCTGATGAAGGGCAAATTAACCAACAATGGCCTGAGGGTCATTTTAGTCTGACGTGAACATTCAACTTGATCAGCGAACAGTTAACGAAATGCACAGAAACATCAGGCGTGACTGTGCGCCATCTCTGTGCTGTCTCCAGGTGTGCACGACAAAGACACACATTAGTGAGCACATGTAGTCTCTCGCTCTCCCTGCAAGGCAAACAGCTAATGCTAAATAGATAAAAATAAAAGATGGAGGAAAGCATGAGAGAATAAAAAAATGAGTTTCAGCTCTCAGTGTAGCTCATGACCAGTTTCAGTGAATGTGTATGAAGTTTTCTGACACTTTTGTTTGATGCTTCGATGTAAAAACGTTGGAAAGTTTAAACTTAGTGTATCTCACTCTTTGGTTAAAAAGTATAAGCTGTGGCTCATAGTTGCTAATACACATAATATCCAAATTTTTGCTCTTTCTGGAGAGCTTTTTTACAGTTATGCTTACAGACCCTCTCCTCCTACTTGTATTTCAGGTGTGATTTACAAGCATATTTCTTTTTTTAATAACCTCTTTAAATATCACAATAATAAGAATAAGGTGATACCATACTCTGGTATAATGATAGCCTGATACTGTGACAGCCTTAAATAGCAGGCAGAGTTAGCCTGCAGTATAAGCAGTCTGATGTTTTGCATGCACAGAGTGGCCTGATAGATGATGTCCCCGGCCTGAATTATTGTTCAGTCCAGCACTGAGTCTGACATCTTCAGGGCGGGACCCCTTCCATTAATTTAATACACTTTCACTGTATTCCTGCTTGTCTGTTAGTGAGCAGGACACGTAAAATGAGGACATCCTCAAGCAGAACACCCTGAATGCAAGACTGCCACTGCGTTCTCTCACTCAATCGTCAGATCCCTGTATCGTACAAATGTGATTAACTTCTGTAAAGAGATGGAGTATCTTATTATAATGTGACATGACATTTGAATTAGGCTTTTTGAAGAGTCAAAAATCATTTTTTCCCTACTACAGTTTTCTTTTTCTTTTTTAAATCATCCAGTTGCCAGCTACATGTATTACCCAACGCTAACATCAAGTCAACACTTGGCTTCCTGCAGCAGCCCTGAAGGACTAACAGAGAGTGGATGTGGAGCGCAGTCTCTGGACCCTGCCGGGGACAGGATGGAGAGCTCTGCAATGATGGCGCAGCCTTAGACCTCCCTGCTTTAACAGCTTGGACTAACTAAGCGGACTCTCTCAAGTCAAAAACATGGTTCTTGTTAAATTTGTTATACAACACACAGGCGGGTAATTTGTTAATTCATTATTTGGGTTATTATTATTATGGGCTTCACATAAATACACAGTGCCGTCTGTCCTTCTGGACCATTTAAAGGGCCAGTTCATCCAAATGACCAAAGCCTACTGTAGGCTGGATGTTGACAGGCTTCAAATACTTGATTCATCATTTTCATCCACAGCCCACAGTGATTGTTTTTAAGAGATCTTGCAAGCCATTGTTTTATTGCTTAAGTTTACATTGCGGAGTAAAAGTGAAGACACCAAATATTATAAAATAACATGAAGCCATGAGTTGATTTTCCTTCTGTCCTCAATTTTTTTCAGTCATGGGCCACCACTGGTGTGCATATACCTGATGCATATGGAGAAATGCCAGAATCTTGCAGATTCTTGCACTCATTTTAAATGCTGACATCATCTGAGCTTCAGCTACTGTCTCTGTCCGGGGGGGCTTTATACTTAAACAACCTTAGTATCTATATTATCCTTAATATTCTCTCTAGCAGAGAAAAGCAACACCGGATGACTCAAGAACATTTTGAGCTTGAAACACTGCAGACTGAGCAGTGATCCATGAAAGCTTGCATTCAAAAAAACAGTATGTACTGTATACCTAGTATTAAGATTGCATGAGGGCCTGCCTGCATCAAACAGGCTTCATGAGAAGAATTTCAAGAGATCAATAATGAACTTTAATGTGAACTCACAGCGGAGCTGTGCAGATTAGAAGATCTCAATAAACTGGGTCGCGGTTGGTTGAAAAAGAAGGATTTGCTGTAATTAATGAGGTAGATGATGGTAAGATGATGATGCAAACCCTTTGTACAGCTGGAGATTTTAGCTGTGCGGATGAAACGTCAGAATTTTCATCGATTTACATGAACTGGGAACTGTGCCCTGTGATGGTGGACCTTATCCCATTTTTTTCAACACTATCTTGATGTTGAATTCTTTACTTCACACTACATGGTAGTGCTTTGGTTAGCACTGCCACCTCATAGCAAGAAGGCTCCTCATTTGTAGCCTCCATGTGGAGTCTGCATGTACTCTCTGTGCCTGTGTGGGCTTCCTCCCGCAGCCCAAAGCCATGTATGATAGGTCAACTGGTGATTCTAAACTGTCTGTGGATGTGAGGTGCTTAGACTGTACTGTATGAATGCATGGACACATTCGGGCTTGTGGTCTTATGTGTGGGCATAAGACTAGAAAAGCAAGAGTTCTTTTTCCTACTTAGACCTCCTAAAAGTTAGCCCAACCCATGGGCCCCATTTTTTGACATGCAGTGTGAGAGCGCAGTGAGAGTGCAGTAAGTTTAGTTCGATTTCTGGAAGTTCCTGGGATCGGGTAACAGCGCCGCTGAGAAGGGTTGGCGAAAATGGACAGTCAATTCAATTATTTATAAACTCACTAATTTCACTATCTATGTAAAAATGAAATTATATCAAAATTCTGCCTTCACTGTGCTACAGGCATGGCCTTCAGCCACAGAAAATGTGGGATTATATGCGTCTGTGTGAGAACCAGCTTGTTCACACTGATACCGCTGAATGATGCTGGGTATGCTATTTAACATGTGAGGACACCTAAAATAAGATCTCCATATATTTGCTTGCCTGCAAGAAAAATAACTCCCCACCCCAAAAAAATACATGTACCTTTGTGAAAAAACGAAAACAACACAAGTGGAATCATTAGACATTTGATTTCACCGTAACTGTTTAACAGTGACAATGGGTGCTGTGTGCGTCTGTGGGATGGAGCAGAGAGTGATAACAGGGCTGACGGCAGCAGCTGTTTGTGACGTGGGCTAGGTGAGTGAGGCGGCAGTGGCGGTGGGGGAGGGGAGGTGGGTTTTGCAGGTTACCTGAGCGTGGAGCGAGGAGGGGTAGGTGAAAGCGGGTGGAAGGGCCGGCGACAGCTCCGCCGGGTACAGCGGGTATGAGGCCCACACGTCTGGGCTGCTGGGATATAGAGCAGGCACTGTGAGCTCATCTGTGGAAAGAAGAAGAGGAGGAGTGGAGTGAGGAGAGTGGCAAGTGGATGGGTGAGGTGGCTAGAGAGACAGAGCGGAGGTGGCGGTGATGGTGGTGATTGTGGAGGTGCACGCTGGGGGAGTATCAAATGTCTGAAGTCGCTTCCTCGTGACCGCCTGTTTAAACCAGAGAAGTAATTTTTAAGCAGTTTTCATCGGGTTTGGGAGACGATTCTATACATGCAGATTTTATGTCCTGGTAAGCACTGAAATTTGACTTCATTTCCAGAAAGTTTAGGAATAACTGCCCAAAGAAGAAGACCGCTGAGTTGGAAGACTTAGCTGAAACCCCCCCATAAACAGCACATCTCTTCACAGCAGCCATTTTGATGGTGATTTGGTTGGTTCAGCAATGAAAACTGGGACTGAAATCACATTACAAACATCCACAATACTGTATGATGATTCCATCTTCCCGATATCCACATGGAGCTGTTAAAGCCCAGCTAAAGTGTTAATGTTTAAAGATCATTCACGTATCAAACTACCGTATTTTCCGGAGTATAAGTCGCACTTTTTTCATAGTTTGGCTGGGGGTGCGACCTATACTCCGGAGCGACGTATATGTGACATTTATAACACATGAACCAAAATACTCCAGCCACTTGACATCTCCGTGAACTGCAGCTTTAAGGCAGTCTTGCGTAACCTGTGGGCGCAGTGGATGGTGGATGGAGAGCACAGCTTAACGGCAACTGGGAGAATGCGCCACCCAACTTTCCTGGAAGTCATTGGATGGATCAAGAAAACATGGGCTTCAGTGACAAACCATCCTGTTGGGATTCAGAAAGGCTGGAATAACTGGAACTGCAGCTGACGACGAGTCTGACTAACGCGACACAGAAGAGGAAGCGGCGCTTCGTCTACGGAGTGTACGGAATTGTTTAGAAGTGACACCGAGGATGAAGAATTCAATGGATTGATGGTTTGGTTAACTTGTTAGTATGTTCTTTATGCTATGGTTATCTGAATAACTTAATGTTACGTTAACATACCGAACACGTGTTCGTTGTGCGTCATGTAGCTGAATGTGCTACGTTAGCATAACGTAGGTGTAACCGTGTTCGTCCTGTTCTTTAATCCATTATTATTTTAAATTGCCGTTCAAGATGGAATTTCTGCTCTGGGTCTCGGATTCTATCAACACCCCCCCCCCCAAAAAAGTGCGACTTATAGTCCAGTGCGACCTATATATGTTTTTTTCTTCTTTATTATGCATTTTTTGGCTGGTGCGACCTATACTCCGGAGCGACGTATAGTCCGAAAAATACGGTAATCAAAAATTAATGAGAATAAAAGAGGTTTGTTTTTTGTTTTTTATGATCTAATTATGATTAAGTGGCCAGGCTTTTTTTCTATTGCCTATTAATTTTTTTGTAATAGAAAAAAAAGTTTCTCTCAAATCTCCTCAAAGCTACAGGTTAGCATGTTGGCCTACATCTTTACTACCTGCATGTCTAACTCAGCACTGCTTCAAATGCTAAGAAATATCTGGGAAAGCTAGAAAGCAAACTAACACAGTATTTTCCTTCTGGAGCCACCAACTACTAACTACTTGGTTACGATGCGTGAGTTAATTTAGATCAGTTAAGTGGCTGCTTAACTCTAAAACATAACTATAGGTAATAAATACAGCTGTATGTAACTGTGGGAGGAGAGTCTAAAGGCAGACACTAGCTCCCTAACAACATCTTGGATGCATATAGGACCCTTTTTATAGACTAAGTCAACCTCAAAATGTTGCCTTTAACTAACTCAGTGAACTACTACAAGCTTTATTAGCTAATTCCATATAGCTGGAACTGTCATCATTTTATCCAGGAAAACTGATGTCCATCAGCTGCAGATACTTTTATCTAGCCTTTTCTGAAATCCAGGACATTTAGTTTCACTAATTAATCATTTCAACGGGAAGTCTTGTAACTTGATCAGTGTAAATTGTACATGTATTATGCAAAAACTTTCACAGGTATAGCAACAGTAGCTAAGAACGGTCATTTACACTGTATAATTACATCTCATACTTCAGGAGAGGTTGAGAGGAAACAATGTCAGACATCATGATTTACTCGCTAAGTCAAGTGCAAAGTGACTGTGAAAAAAAAGAGCAACGGTGCATGAGTGAAGAGATGGTGCGGAGCCATACAGAGCGAGTGCACATTTAAAAATGCAGGGGGGAAAAAAAAACAACACAGCAGCTCATTGGATAATTAGCAGATAATCTGGAGGAGCATTCCCTGTGCTCTCCGTGTCTCCTGGTAACCATTTATCCAAGCATGATCACAAAAAAAATGGCTGATTTAAACATCTCTTATCAGGAAATGACAGCAATTTCTCTCCTAGTGATTACGTCATGGTTTCATTAATCGTTTCCTTCCATTTTCCTCCGGGGCCTCAAGTACACGCCCTTTCTCCGGCTATAAAAAAATAAAAAAAAGATCGAAGATAAAAGCAGCTTGGTCACTCAGGAAGAATGTACTACCACAGCTGGCCTATGTTTAACTATCAATAGCTGATTCTTGCTAAATCCTTAACTCTAGGAAAAACATTTAACTACAAGGAAAAAAGGTCCAGGGTCACATTAGCAAATTATATACACACAGTGTACTCAGAGACCTTGACTCCAAGTTATTAGAGTAAGCGGTTAAAGCTGAACATGCTCTGTTAATGAATCATTGATCTAACAACCCATCAGTTAACACATCACAAAGACAACTAGCTTTACACGCCTGCACAAAACACATGTTTCACTCAGGGACAAATACGTAAATGTTTAATTGAGGAGCAAACAAAACAGCATTCAATTAAAGCGATCTGCAGCAGACTCAACAACCTCTTTTTCATGCACAGTAACAACTAAAGCACTGAACAGCACCTCTATTACAAAAACAACAAGAAAATCCTAAAAGGAAACAGCTGTCCAGGCCAGTAGGAAGCAGCAATGCAGACGGGCACTGTAAAAAGTAAGACAAACTTGGGGACAAACAGTTGGAGCACTCACATGGGTCTCTGCTTATGAACTGTGGTCCAGGGCTCTGCTGGGTTGGTGGGGGGTTGGGAGTACCGACCAGCTTGTTTTTGGCCATCTTGGTGTTGGCCTTGGCGAACTCCAGCCGCAGAGTTTGGGGAATCTCTGGGTCAAAACGTACCCCCTGAGATTAACGAGAAAGATATGTTAGTGCAAATATTGTTGACTGGAAAGCGTTAGTCCACATTTTTAGAACTGGTGTGTCAGAGCAGTGGGAGTGACAGAGGTGGACAAATCTTTAAAAAAGTAAATATGAAGCATTTTAGCTGAGCGACTAAATTCAATAATCACAATTCAATAATCAAACTCTGAATTCTGTCATATTTTATGTTCAGGGGTTTTGCTTGAATTATATTCTGTGTTTTCAGTGGTACCCAGGTGAATTTAACAACTGTACTGGATCATGTCACATTTTACAAAGCTGATAGCTCGGATTAGACTGAAAGCCTTTTGCCTCTAGCCATAACTGATTCCTGTATAAACGTTTTATGCACACAGTATAATAATTTCTCAGAATAACTCCATACAATCAAATCAATTGTGGTTATGATTAAAGCAAGAGAAGCTCGTGTTCACAGTTAGCCCTTAGAAGTGGTCGAAAAGCCCACCCCAGCATTTCCATGCAGAAATCTTCAGCAGCAAAGCACAGCAATACTCTTGGTTTGGCAAACAGGCTGACCAAATAAATAAGTGTGCTCACCAGTAAAGCAATGATGTTGTAAGTAATAGGGAGCGACTGGCAGACTTGCTGTCTTGTGATGTCTCTTAAGTAGTGACAAAGCAGACTAATTTAGTCCACAGCAGTTATTAGATGGCGCGTACAGTTTCCACTGCTGCACTTCCTGCCTTGTTGTCTGTTGTTTAGATTGATCTGGAATTGTCACTTTGTCCACTTTTCATCATCTGAATTTCAAAACACAGTTTACTGTTGAAATCTTGGCGTGGCGACAGCGTTTTCATTCGTTTGGCCTTTGACGCTGGCTTTAAGCTGCTCGGGCTTTTACTCTGAGCGACACGTGCAATGGGAAATCAAAACTTGATGACACAAACCTGGCTGGCGCATGATGTCATTTACAAGACAAGCAGACAGGCCACAAGGCCCTCGCTATGCTCCCCGCTGAACTGCAATGTAATTTAATATCATGACATCAAATACCCTGACGTACGGCAAGAATCACCGCTTAGAGTGGGCCAAACATTTTGGCAAATTCTTGAGATGCCTGAGTTGCCTGAAAGCCTGAAAGCGCTCTGACATGCCACTGCTCATGATGAGCCAAAAAAAAAAGGTTCTTCCATTAGATGTTCATCAAATTTTTCCTCTTTGCCGGAAAAAAGAAAAGAAAAAAAAAATCAGGAATGTGGCATCAACAAAGACGCTGTTTCCTTACTTTGCTTGGACACAATAAGGCAAGGAAGAATTCTACCAGGACCATAAACACAGCTGAAATTAACCTAATTTGACCACTTGTAGACGATACAGAAAAGCACAAAGGTCAGATCAACAGAGGAGAAACGCAGCCAGGAGTACAAGTTCTCTGCAGCAAACAAGCGAGAAGCAGCGAGGACGGGCTTCTCAGCTCATCCCTGCAGGCTCGGGCGAAGCAAAGCTGAAACAAGTGAGGGATGACTCTTCTCATGAAGGGGAGGGAATTAACTAGGATTGCCTCGGCTCAGTGCACTCGCGGCTTCTGCCAGCAGAAGCTGCAGAGGTGTAATAAGGTACATGGGTATAATGAGGCCTGAGCACTGCTCTGCTTGAAATGAGTTGAATATCTACCTTGAAATGTCTTTTTATAACATCTTCTGCATGAAGAGCTTTGATTATGATTGCTGGAATGGTGCTGCTGAAATAATTCAGGTTTGTTTTAGAGGCTCATAGTTTGGAGGAAATTTAACAGAACTACTATGATAGGAAACAAATCCCCAAAATCTCCCACAGTTTTCTGTGTCTTTCCCATATTTCAATATGCAGATAGATGTTTGCAGAATCTGGCTTATCTCCATATGACCCCTGGGACGCAGCTTTCCCCGAAAAACAAGAGGAGTGTTGAATTCTCAGCCCCACTGAGCGAGTCTACAGAAACACTCTCATTGTTGTTGGCTCATAATAAGATGATAATTTTTTATCCTTTCTTCAACTCTCTGCTCTGCCTTTGATGAGCGCTGATATCTCAACGTCTGAAACTTGACAGACTACTCGCATTGCCATGGCCGCACTTTAAGAGGGCGATAAAAAGAGATCCATTTCCGTGACAGAGACATCAACAAAAACTTAAGAGGCAATCGGAGGGGCGGCGCATACTGAGACAAAAACAACAGTGGAAAAACAAAGGTGTGAGATAGGCAGCGTTCGTTAGCCTGCTGCCTAT
This sequence comes from Archocentrus centrarchus, assembly GCF_007364275.1. NCBI lineage: Eukaryota > Metazoa > Chordata > Actinopteri > Cichliformes > Cichlidae > Archocentrus > Archocentrus centrarchus. The sequence goes on from NW_022060145.1 coordinate 9,035,388, forward strand.
ACTTTGTTTCAAGAGAGCTGAATAAAACCCTGTGAGGATGGGCTCTGCTTTATGAGTCTGCCTCATCAAGGCTTTCTACTGAGCTACACTGTGAAATAAGTGAGATTAAAATTAAACCCTAGATCAATATCTTCTATTTATATGTGGAAGAATGTATAATTTTCTCCTGACCTTGCAGGAGCCCTTACATAGCTTAAAGTAAAAAAGGCTTTATTTACTCAAACAGAAACATTCAGACGCACGGTATTTAGAGCAGCTGTGATATATTTGCCTCCACTGCTTCACTTTTCTGCCTTTCTGGGTGCAACAGAAAATGTAGGATCGTCTGGATTTCCCCTGCTATCAAATACATTTGCACTAAAGGCAGAAAAGATGAGATTTCACGAGCACAAAGAGGGCACGACACTTACGTTCAAGGCATTCTTAGCAGCCTCCGCCTCTGATCGACTGTCAAAACTGACAAACCCCACTGGCTGGGGAGACAAGGAGACAGAACAAAAGAAAGAAACATGGTTTAAGGCAGAAAACTGAGTCGGCATTTCTGTCTGAGTGACAAAGACATGTTTTTATATTTTTTTTTATTTCTTAGCACACCCAACCCCCTTCTCTGCCTCCCTCTCCCTCTGTCTCTCCCTCCTGTTTATAAAACCATTTTGACAGAAAGGGGGGGGGGGGGGGGGGGGGGGGGGGTGGGGGGGGATTGGAGGCTGGACGCACTTTCATTGTACAGTTCATCATTCGGCTCCCCTTTGCCCAAATACGGGCAATGTAGGAGTGAGAACAAGCATGTAAGAGTTAGTGTGAGACAGGCAGAGAAGGGAGTAAAAGCTGAAAAAAGGAGAAGAGATATGAAGGGAGAAAAAAAAGAGAGAGAGGGAATCTCAGGGTTAAAGGTGAAAACGAAAGCAAGTGAAGCGTTAGGTAGAAAAAGTTTTTAAGACGTCCTCAAACAGGCCTGTCAGTGCAGCATAATCTTGTTCACATCTATTTCACTGACACTCCTTTTATATTCCGGCGACATCACTTCGGAGCTGGTACCCGCAACAGTAAAGGTGAGGAGAAATAAAAAGAAAAAAGTCCCAAAATAAAACAAAACAGAACAAAAAAAACACACACACACACACAAGGGTGTGGGTGTGGCTGTCGAAGTTCTAACTGACTGCAGATATGAACAGAAAATACATATTTTTGTCTTGTATGTGGATGGGGACGTTGGGAGGAGGTGGGAGGGGGGGGGGGGCAGAAAACTCTAAACATGTTACTCCCATGGGTCACACTGCTGCGTGTGATCTGGAAAAGCAGTCTAGGGTTATGGGAATTTTGAAGAAGTGGAGTGAGAAGAGGAGGAGGAGGATGTGGAGAGAGAGGGAGGAAAAACAAAAAGTAACACAAAGAGAAAAAAGAAAGACTAAGAAGACGTCAGAAGGAGGAAGCATAACAGGAATATAAATAGAAAGGGTCTGAGATCTGGCTGTTGCTATATATGGACATGGCTGAGAGTTCTTGGACTGGAACAGAGAGACGGAGATCGATTGATTTGCGTGGCCGTTGTCATTGCCATTAGCAGGGAGGAGAGCTGCTCTAAACAAACCCTGAGGAATGGTGGGCAGCACTTTGCGAGAACTGATTTAACATAAGCATTGGTTAACATTTCTCTTGTTGAAGATGGCACTTGGGTGGGGTGGGGGCTGGAAAATTAAGCCAGTCAGGACATTCCAAAATCTGCAGTTCCTCTAGTGGCCACTTGAGGTTGACAACCAAGTTGAGTCAATCCCCACAGACTCCCATTTTTAAATGTCCACTAAACAGCACTAAAAAGCATTTTGCAAAAAGAAGTCTTGGTCTCCATGGACATTTTCCCCCTTCTTAACAGCTATATAGTATATGATTTTTTTTATAACTCATCTATCTTGACAGGGGTAAAGCTTAAACTTAGGGGACAGGCTGCTTCAATTGGCAGGTGTCCCAACACAGCGAGCTGTAGTTTGGCCTCACCGCCGCTAATTCAAATGGAACTGCCTGACAAATAATAGGGCCTCCTGTGAGCTACACTAAATGGACAAAGGTATTGGGCCACACCTCTTAATCTTTGAATTCAGGTGTTTTCAGCCCCATTGCCACAGGTGTATATGACCAAGCACCTAGTCTGTCTTTACAAACATTTGAGAAAGAATAGATTGCTCTCAGGAGCTCAGTGAATTTGAGTGTGGTACTCTGTAACAGGATGCCACTGTGGCAATAGGTCAGTATATGAAATTTTGTCCCTCCTAGGTATTCCACCATCAGCTGTAAATGGATCCTTGCAAAGAGGAAGTGTTTAAAAACCAGAGCATCTGAAGCTGCACGTCACATAAAGATACAGAGCGGGGGTCGCTGAGTGATGAGGCGCAGAATGTCGAAAAGTCACTGATGCTCTGGTGACTCAGTAACTGCAGAGCACCAAACCTCCTCTAGCATGAACATCAGCACAAAAACTGTGCACCAGGATCTTCATGGCGTGGGTGTCCATCTCTGAGGAGCTCCTGTAGGTGTAAGCTGTTGGTGGCCCAGCACTTTTGTCCATATAATGTACAGCCCATCCACAAGACATCTATGCTTCAGTTTTATTGAGTGAAATCCTAATATTTTATTAGTCTGTCACTCAGCACTAATAAGTAGATAAGTATGTCTTTGCATTGCTAGCCTTAGTGCATAGCGTAGCATTCCATTGTCTTGTCCAAATATGGTCACATCTTCTTCTCCAAAAACCCAGAACAACAGCACCCAAAACTCTGGGTTCTGCCTGCAGACATTTTATTTATTTATATGAGAAATCTTAACTGAACTGGGACTGTATTTTTTTAAAAAAGCTTTCCTTTGTTCTTGGTTTTAGGGATAGGTTTAAGGTATTACACTCAGCACATTTAAACCAAAGTGCCCTAAACCCTTCTAAAGAGCATGTCACGTCTTTATGAGAAACAGCGTAATGTGGCAACAAGTACGCTGACACGAAGCTAAATTGCTCCACTCTGGTCGTGGACACCTGCCAGCTGGGCTCATTTTCAGTGCCGCAACCCTGGAGGCAAAACTCCACCATCAGTACTGCTCTTGTCAAAACGCTCACTTTGACACTTCAAAATTCTTACCCCGTCTCTCTTCCTCGTCCTCGCATATCCCACCAGAGTCGGCTGTCTGTGACTACAAGCACTACATCCTACTGCCAAAGGCAAGTTGGTGCAACACTTTTTCCCTCCTATCAAACTCTCCCTCTCGTAAGTTTTTTTTTTTTTTTTTTATTAAAGGTTCTTCCTGGCACAGAGTGCTCATCCTTCTTTGTCAACAAGCTGAAGACACCAAGAGTGAAGACCAAAAATGTAAAGCTCTTGAAGAAGTATGCAAGAAGCAAGAAGTACGGCAGATATTAACAGCATGATCAGAGACTCACTGGCGTCATTCAGCACTTTCTTTGAACCGAACACAAATCTCAGACTGTTAGCATACCTGTTTAGAAGTGAGCTTTATCAAGGAGCCTTCATAGCCCTGAAAAAACAGAAAAGAAAATGTCAGCAGTATAAACATATATATATATATATAAAACAAAGCAAGTATTAAACAAGGAACTTTAGTGTCTAAAAAGCTTGCACCACTTGCATTTACAAAAACCATTTTTGCTAAATTACTAAAAAATGTTGGCATGGCGGGGTCAACAGCTGACTAAGCTTGACAGTTGGGGTCACGGTGCTCTAATGAAGACCATATGGACCAGATTGTTGTGTCTTACCTGATTAAGCAAGATTTACTGCTTTCAACACTCGTGATACAAACCATTTACTCAGAGCACATACCATGAACATTGCTTAAGTGAGCGATTAGATGCATTAATCACTTAAACAGCGCTGCTGCTGCACCATTAAGGTGCGTTAGTCTTGGTCGATAGTCCAAAAAGCTTCCAACATTTACATGTATTCACCTGAACTAAACTCTGGGTCTGTGAGTGCTTGCAACAAACTGGAGCTTCTGAGGTGAATCAAATAGCTTTGTTTTTGTTTCGCAGGCACTGAGCCATTTTTCCATGAGACATAAGCTTCCCATGGATCAAGATGTGACTGAACCTCGGCTTTAAGAACACAGACACTTGAACCTCGCGGGAGAGTTTCCATTGCCGTTTATTTCATCACCATTAATGGAGGTCCCATTGACTGCTGGAAAGAAAGCTGCTAAGAATAGCTACAGGCCATCCATTTAAAACATACAAACATACCTTAAATGGTCTGAAGAGGAGATAGAGCTCCCGTGGTTTAATATCCAGTGGTAGCCCACTGACAAATAGCGTTCGGACCTGAGGACGACAAGAGAGAGAAAGAGAGAGAGAGAGATCATGTATTTTTCATTAACCTCCACCAGTTATAAATAGCTACACTGCCTTTCTGACAATAACAGATGAGGTTAGGAGGAAAAGGACAATGAGCATGAGTTAAACAGTTACTTGGGCTGGCTTTACACTAAAAGATAAACTTTTTAAATCCAGATAGAGATGCCTTTCAGTTCAGCAAACACACTATGACACACACCGAGTTCTACAGTAAGTGCATTGTGTTCTCCTGTGTAATCTACAACCTGCTGTGTTTTATGGTAACCCTCCCTCGCAGCTCTAGCCTCTGTTTTACATTTGAACTTTTCAACTTGCAACTTGAGCTGGCATTGCTGGGGAATTATAATGTAAACGTTAGCTACAGCAGACTAAATGGAAATGTAATTGTTGTGGTCCACAGTCCACAGTCAGAAAAGGTGCAAAACCCTGGGGGGGTGCAAAATAAGAGTAACTATAAAAGCACTTTCAGGGAAAAATGGAGTTCTTATGTTATTATATGTAATGATAAGGAGGAAATGAACGCAGTACGATCACTGTAGGTGCACTGCAGGTAAAACTTGGTGCTCTTTTGAAAACTTTTTCATTTTAAGTGTGGATTCTCTAGTGGTGTTTTTTTTTTTTGAGGATACAAAGTGCATAAACCCCCTCAGTGTCAAACCTTAGATGATGAAAAATAGGTAGGTGACATCAGAGAAAGAGATACCAGACATCTTCAAGTGGGTTAGTGGGGTGAACTCTTCTGGTGCACTGTATGCACAGAGAATAGCAATAAATTTGAAAAAGGATAAGGGGGAAGAAAATGGATGGATGGATGGATGGATGGATGGATGGATGGATGGATGGATGGATGGATGGATGGATGGATGGATGGATGGATGGATTTGGAAACTAAAGGGAGAACTGCAATTGAAAAAGTATTGAGTATTTTTTTTTTTGGTTTGTTTGAAGAATGTTAGACAAGACATTTGGTACTGTTGTCACATTTGTATCATATATGCAGGGGTGAAAGTAAGCCGGTACGGTCCAGTACTGCATACCACTAAAAGATTCTGCGCCAGTACGCAGTACCTGGAAGAGGGAGAGCGGCTGTCTGCTGTAAAGCTCTAAAACTGGTTCATTCAGAACCGGTCACGGCTGCACTTTGGGTCAGAATAGATCCGCCAGCAATAAGCAGTCTAAAACACGACTTAATCAGTTAATAAATAGCTTTTTTTTTTTTCTCATTTCAAATTGTTTCTGAGCTGTTCGTGCTAGCTTCTCTCCCCTCGGAGCTCGAGGTTTTTGTCAACGACCAGCCTTTAAAACGTTCACTGCTACGTTTAATGTCTGTCTGCTCGTTACAAAATATCCCAATTAAAAGCAAAGAGAGATTAACTAATTGTGTTTCAAGTTATTCTGCTCGATTTCAACAACACAGCACAGCTCGAAAACACTGCTTATGACCGGAGATTTCATTTATGCTACACGAGAGTGCATTTACCTCCAAAACTAAGTGGTTGCCAAGGGGATTGATGCATTTAAAGGACTGTGTCATTTTACACAGGTGGTGCACGGACGTTAAAGAACCTCCGCTTGCATCGGGACAGGACGAACATAAATCACTTATCAGTGTGTGCAAACATCTCAGTTCCTTAACAACTGAAAAAATATATTCTACATTGTCAAGCGCTTCTAATTTCTGCCTTATACTGGTAGGCAACACACACGGTTTTTGTCACAGTACCGGCAAGAATTTGAAACTACTTTCACCCCTGCATATATCCAAAGCAACAGCTAGCTGCCAGTTAGCTTAGCTTATCTTCTATGCAAACTAAGGGTGACTCCAGCAACCTGCTACCAACCAAAGGAATCACAAGGAGATTTTTTTTGGTGCAGCACTCTCTTTACAACCAATTTCACCTGGCAACAGGCAGCAACCCCCTGACAACCAGGCTAGCCAGTGCTAGCTGACAGTCACATCCAGTTTCAAAAGAATTTTGAGTCTTTAAGACAGAAGTCCATAAGCTCATGGGTGACGTCACAGTGGCTACATCCATATTATTAAGTTTGAAATGCATGTGCACTTGAATTTTATGCCACCTATGCTAACCAGCTGATGGCTCACTATTGCCATTGGTGTCATTATCTAATGCTGAGCAATCACCGTATTTTTCACACAATCAATAATATAAAGTAGTGAGAAGTTATTTTTCTATAGCAAACTGCAACTAAATTACACAAGGCTGCATTGTATTTACTGTTGGGACACATAAATTTCAGACAGGGGATATACATCACTGCTAACTGATGGAGACAGCCACGGTTTGCTCGCAGTATTTTCCACATGCAATTAGACAGTACATCATACAAGTTTTCCAGCTCCACCCGCATTTACTCACTTTGTCTTTCACTCTCACACTGTCCAAACAAATCTCACACTAAAAAAGAGGAGGCCTCATAGCCCCTTCTTTATTAAAAAAAAAAAATCTATGTGTATAAACAGTATATGTAATAGAATATGTCCTGTGTGCAGAGAAAACATGACATCAAGTCACACAGGACAAACGGGTGTTTGGACAAACCCTGAACATCAGTCAACAAACATCACAGAGAGCACACAGCACTGTGTCCCTTTAGTTATGCGTACACAGAGACCTCTCCAAAATCAACAAACACCCTTCATATATGTTCGGTTTTGCCTCACTCCAGTAATTACAAACTCAAGTGCCTCATATCACTGTTGTTTCAGGTATTGTTCAAAATAATTAGTTTGGTTTTTTTTGTTTTGGGTTTTTTTTTTGTGAGACTTTGTCCAACACAGTAAGATAGGACACAGGGTGCCCCATTCAGATGCAGAAGGGGCCTAAAAGCGCCATTCCTTAAGTTATGCAATCGGCAATGTGTCCTTAAAAAAACTGATGTAAACAGCAGTAGTCCTGTAACACATGCGCGCCCATTAGCACCAGCGGCAACATTTATCAAACACAGAGCAGCACTATAGGATGCAGAAGCTGAGACGCCCTGTCACATCTGAATCCAGATCCTGTTGCATTATTCTGTTTGTTACATGTAACTGCAAACACATCTGCCCTCGATGAAGGGTCAGTCCAGGAGATGCTAAACAGGCATTTCTAACTATAAACGCCACTGATCACAACATGTGTCTTCTATTTACACAACAGCTTTATTTTTGCTTTTAACCTCCATTAAGCTTTACAAAACAGCCAGGCAACAAAAGAAACAAACTCAATTTTCTAATAAAGTGCTGTTAAATTTAAATCAGACAGGGAAAAATTGATACATTTAAAAGCATTTAGTCGATCAAACGATATTATCGGCCAATATTGGCCTATCATGGATATACTGGTACCAGATATTTTTTCATTTTTTTAATAGAACAAAAAAGAAAAGAAAAGGATGTTTTGGGGTAATTTAGACATGTTTTCATCACACAGCTCATCTGTTTATCCATCTGTCTGTATAGATTTGGCACTGGCCCCAAAAATCTAGTCACCATGAGCATGTAATCTAAAAAGGCATTAATCCCACTTTTTCCTGGAACTTTCACCGAATTGAAGATATCTTGGTTCATCAAGGATAAATGCTTGAGTGCACAGAAGACAGTACAATCAAACAATACGACAAAAATGCTCCTCCAAACATCACAACATCAATAGCATGATAGTGTAATCTGATTCTACACGAGGCTCAATTTAGAATAAAACCGTCGCTATGCAATTACACAGAGTATATTCAAAGCTCCCAGATTCATTAGATAGTGGATTCACAACTCAGGGGACAAAGGAACTGCTGAACTCACACTGCACCTCATTCCCACATGTAACCTGATAAGCAACACTGAAGCCAAAGGCAGAGCAATACACAAACAAAGGAGCTTAGCAACTAGGGGGAGCAAGAGCTGGCGAGTGCCAAAACACCCATCCAGCTAAACAAAAATAAATAAATAAATAAAAAAATCTCACCTCAGCGTCTTTCTCACCTTTGCTCTTATCTTATCTGAGCTGGGCTGAACCCTGCAGGGCCCTCACTGCGCTCTGTCTCTGGCAGTTCTGTTTAAATAAACTCAATTGAAGGTCTCCTTATATGGAGTTACACGGGAACAAAGAGTCAGAACAGGATGGTATCAATCAGACACAAGCAAGGTCAGTCTCTGACAGCTGTTGAGGCTGATAAAACTAATAATGCGGTAGTAAAAAAGTGCAGCAAAAATAGAAACGGTTCTCAAGCTGAAAAATCTAAAAAAAGCTCCTGGAGTTGAAGGCAGATAAGGCCCAAGAAAGACACCAAAGCTTTACATTTGAAATCTCCATCAGGGGCTGTGTTTGTTTTCTCTGTCAGGTTCGCTGTTACGGTGGACGTAACTCTTCTTGAAGCTGCTGCACGTGACCAAAAAGAACAAAAAGCCAAAATCATCCAAGGTGAACGATGTTAGGCTTTGCACTGACACAGTTAGACGACAGATTTATATGCCACTCTTTTTAACAGTTGTAATTTTACTCTAAGTGGCGAGAAGCCAAATGTGAACATCAGAGTTGCTCACATTAAGAAAATCTTAGTCATCTAGCCCTTCCTTGCCAAGCTACCTAAAATCTTATCTGTGATTTAGGTCCTGTCTTCAGTCATGATAACAGCCACTTAAGAGCTGGATGTGATGCAGAGGTAAGACAAACTCAGACAATGAGTCCTCTGCACGCTCAGAACAAAAGGACATTCTTGGCTTGAATCTCATTCCTGAGACTTCCTGACGTCAGCTGTTGTGATATATGATCATTTTCTTTCTGTGCGTCCAGTGTGGAGCTGACTGCACACACTGGATACAGGATGATTCACAGGTGAATTTATCAGCAGCTCTCTTCTTTAGACATGTGCTGCTGATTACTATATCAGTCTATATTTATGCCTCTATCAGGCTAGCTTAAAAAAAAAAAAAAGAAGGCAGGGAGTGGTAAAAGAGCTGCCACCAGGTAAAAGGAGACGTCAAAGTTTCATGATGTAGTAAAGTGAAGGTCAAGCCAGGGGTTGAGCAGATTCTGCAGATTAGTAAAAAGCAAAGACAAACCCTCAGCCACTCTTTTATTGGGTTTGCTTTTATTGGTTCCTTGTGAGTCACATACCTATATTTCCATAGTGCTGAGTGGCCTGGTTTAAGCCTTTGAATCACTGACCATTTATGGCGTGCTCAAACACGATCGCGCAGGCAGGTTTCGATCAAAAACAGCAGTCCCTACCTACCACAATCCAGCTGAGTACTTCACAGCCGGCGTGCCAGTGCAGTTCCCTGGCAACGCCTTAGCGGTGCACAGCAGAGCGCCGAGCCCCAGGCCAAAAACATCAGATCCTATTAAGGCCACTTCTGCAGCGAGTCCTATGGGATCTGCGCACCTCTAATCAGAGATCTTTGACTCAACAAGCGCCGGGTGAGGTCATCACCCTATTGATACTCTATCAGTGTATTTTTTCTGACCTATGGATGGAAAGTGAGGGGTGAGGAGTCTGTGCTCACAATAATACTCAAGTGAGGTGTTACCTTGAAGAGAAGATCCTTTTTTGTTGTGGATGAGAGCTAGCGCTGTACCTAGTCAACAATCATTGTTCAACATTATAATTATCAAGGCTAGGGCAGCTAGCTGTAAAATGTCAGAAAACAGTAAAAAAAAAAAAGAAAGTCACATTGTGATTTCCGGGAGCACATGTTGACATCTCCCTATTCCTTATTTAAACAGCCAACAGTCTAAACAACAAATATATACTGTATCGGTAAGTTTGTATATGCAATCCGTTGCAAAAATTCAGATTTCATCTTATTGGTCCCAAACGCATTGCTCAGCAGGGCAGCAGCTCTAAACACACTCTTCCAGCACAAGATGAACTGGGACTCCTGCAGCAGACAATATGGCGCCCACAGAGACCGGATCTGAGCATCATTTGGTCCCTGATGCTCAGTGAATGTGGATCTGGGACAACTGGATGGTCAAACCAGATAACAGTGCTTTGTATTGAATTAAAGACTAACTAAATACTTTTTATTGTGTTACTCTCAAAGAATTTTTAATTTGCTTATATTCCATAAAACAGGGACCCTGAATTGCATAAGCAGAAGAAAACTGATGGATGGATGATTTAAGGAGTCTTAAGGAATATTCAAAACGATCATCAAACCTCTGCACACAAGTTTTTTCAGAATATTTCAGTAACAATAATACGGCGAAGAGTAACAACATTTTCTTACGGCTGAACTAACAAAAGCCCTCAGACCAACTTCCACCAAACAAACACAACTGACACCACAACCGTTTAATAACCACAACTGACGGAAACGCCATTCAAAATGTGCACAAATGAACTTTGAAGTGAAGATGATGCAATTCAGCAGGCATTATATAGAGTGGCCTGATTTGTCGAAGTGAACGACCCTGTAACGTATTAATGTGTCATTTCTATTCAGCTTACATTGTACACTGTTAAATTTGTTAGAGCAATCGCCTGAAATGCCTCATTATACTCTGCTGCGTTATGTGACTCCCTCACATATTTGCCCTGACTTTAATTGAGTGCTTTTTTGACCGTTCATTCTGGCTGAAATGAGGGACACGACCTTGGTGCAATGTGAGAAGATTACTATGTGTTTCGTTCTCCCTCCCCGTGCGTGTTCGACAGCCAAGTTAATAGATGGAGGTCCTTCGAGCCAGCCGTGGCAGGACACAGCTCTAACCTTGAGGAGAGGGTACAGTAGCATAACGTAGCAAATGCACATGCAACAGTGAGGCGATTACCTGCACATGAGACAATAAAAGGAGATGAAGAAGAAAAGCTCAGAGGAAATGTTTCATTGCCCGTCCACACAGCTTGCTTTCAAATCCACCCGAGTCCTTGTTCTCTGTGACCGAGCTAAAAAAAAAATCAAAGTCTACCCGTAAGCCCACGTGAGCTCAGGGCAGGTTGAGTTTTCTTGCATCAGTTGAGCACAGCGTGATTAAAAACCAGCCCGACTGACAGACTCCCACACCCCCTGAACTGTCACCGCTCCGGCTTGACATCACTCTCCATCATCCTCACAAGTTTTCCCTCTTCATCTTCCATCGAGGAATGTGAAGAGTGAGAGGCCGCAGGCCCAGGAGGTGCTGAACGACCATTTAATGGATGGCTCGTTTTTGTCTCTTAATCACCTGGGTTCAACGGGTCAAATTTCACATTTAGGGTCGGAGGTCACACACTAACCCGGGTTACTGCGCAGGTCTGGGGTCAACTGTGAGATCGAGCACACTCCGAACATCAGGAGTAAACTCTCGGAGGAGACCTGCTTTGTTTTCCTCTGTCTCTCTCTTACTCCCACAAGGGCTTTGGACTAACAGTTACTGCTCAGTAAGGGTCTGTAAATGTTCCACAGGTTAACCTTTAAAAGACATTTAAAACAAATGACCTAGGAAAAGCAGGAAAAGTAAGCGCCCACTTCAGTTTTTCCTTCTCTTGCTCTTTTCTTCATCCCTCCATAAGAGTTCCACTAGTTTTTAATCTGACTTAGAAAAGGATAACCTATTCTCTTGATCGCACTCATATATATATATTGTTTTGGATGGATGTTTCTGTTAACTGCAATTTCCCCATTTGTGGGACTAATAAAGGCATTCTTGATTCTTGATTCTTGATTCTTGATATATATATGTTTTTTTTTCCTTCTCATCAACTGTACTTCACCTTACAAATGACCCATTCAAAGAATTCATCAAAAGTCATTCATACAAGCACCATTCTCTTCTTTCCTTTTGTTATCTGATGACTCTCCATGAATGGACTTTAAATTCCTAAGTGCTCATTAACGTGAACTAATCTCCGCGTCAGCCTTTCCTGGACTTCCTTTGTTGTCGCCTGCCCGAGTGGGACACCTTAGACTGCTCAGTGTTGTGGTTGGATGGGTAGAGGGTTAAAGTGTCTTGGGCAAGTGGAGGAAAAAAACAACAGTGGGATACTCAGTCATCGTCTGCGTCACCGTGAAGAAATCTTAGCCTGCTGCTAACAAGTTGTTTCCTTTATGTGCTGCAGCTGTTTCGTTTGGTTTGTCATTGATGGCACTAAGTGATCCCATATTTTCATCTGCAAATAATGACTGCTTTGTATCCATCTATCATTTTTAATGCAACTCACTGGTTTTTGAATAAAAGGTAAAAAAAAAAAAAAAAAAAGTAAGACACGATTATATTAAATAGTAGAGTGGTTTCTATTAAATCTTTCAGCTACTCCTCACAAATTTTTTTAACCACCTAGATGCCACAGAATGAATTGTCAGATACTGGCCCCTAACACTGGTAAATGTTAGTGCTCAGCCAATACAGGACTTTAAAGACCGATACAGGAGTTTTAAGATTGATACAATATAGCAATATACCAATACAGCAGCCAATATTTTTTTCTCTCTCATGCCCATGAAACATTAACTGATTTCCTAACATTTGTTAGGTGTACTTGTTTGTGAGTCCTTGCTAAGACGCTGTCAGCAGGTAAGTTGCAGAGTGCCGTCTAGTGAGCAAACGATGCAACATCAACACTCATTACATGGTTGAATGGTGTTTCTCCTGCATCTTCTCTACTTTTTAAATTTTCATCATTATTATATATGGTGATACCAATATATTGGCAAATAACTACTGTCGTCCAATAATATTGGGCGTGCTCTAGTAAATGTCATCTTGTTTGCCAAGACGGTCAAATTCAACAGAGCCGGGCCAATATCAGCTAATACAGATATTTAGCAAGATCTCAGGGGCTATTTAGTTAAAACACATAAAATCCCAAACATATATTTAGCACACACACGCACAAAAAAAATTAAACACAGTATATAATCTAGAATCATAAAAATACCATATCTATCAAATTAGCACCACTCTAAGCCAGCCAGCCTACAGTAAGCAGCTTTAGTGTGAAGCAAGCTGACAAGAGAAAAAGCTCATTTTCTTGTATATTTAATGCTTTTTCTTGTTTTTCAGGCCTGACCTTAGATTGCCAATTCTTGCTGGTCAGCCAAAGGGTAGTTGGTATGCAGCTGCATAGTCAGATAGGCACGTTTCTCCTTGTTCTTCCTGGCTAGCTCACGTCTTTAAGGCTCTTCCCATGACCATAAATGGTGTCTGTGTTCAGCGATCTCAGCGTCATGCTTTGAGTCCATGGGCCCGATAAGGGATAAGGAGTTTGTCTAGTGGGACTAAATCGGGTGCACAAGAGACATACAGAGAGTGAGAGAGAGAGACAGAAAGCAGGGTGAAAAAGAAGGGAGAGATATGAAAGTGTAGGAGAAGAGAGACAAATTATAAACAGTACCCGGGTGGAGGGAGGAAAAGTGGGAGGAAATGGAAAGAGAACAAGATAAGGAGGTAGCAAGGGAAGAAAAAGGGTGGGACATAGGAAAGGAAGGAGGGGAGGAAACAAAGGGGAATGGAGATAAAAGCAGAGAGAGCGAGCAAGAGAGGAGGAGGAGGAGGAGGAAGAGGAGGAGGATGGGTGGGTGGGTGGGGACAAATTAAAGGAAAAATGTAATAAGCTGGGCCACCATGTGCTGCCAGCCTTGGCATTGGTTGTACCAGTCTCTGGAACTCTAGTGAAGGTATCAAATGCCATTCTTGACATAATTTTCATCATCAGCAACCCCTCATGCCCTGTGAATGAAACTGACCACTGCCTTCAGGATGGAAATGCCTCATTGCAGCACAAAGGCGATCACTCAGAACAACTTTGCATTGATCTGCAATGATCCTTCCTTTGAAAGTGGACAAAACCATTCCAGCAAAATGGGCCCCACTGCATAAAAACCACTGGATGCCCTCACTGCGCAGGGCTCATATTTCAGAGTTTTTTCTTTTAATTTGTTGCCAGTCTGGCCTGAAACAATGTGCAGGACATAAAAGGAGTGTGAAGGCAGGTGCAAAGAGACAGAGATGAGATACGATATACAGTAAGGCAGATAATTATAGCTTGTGAGTAAGCAATATTAAGCAGAGGTGACAGATGAAGCATATAAACACTGTATGACAAAGCAGAACAAAATGGCCTACTGTCTAGGAAAAAGCTCACACTTCCTTCCGTTGTGTAGCATGTGATTTATTTCAAAGCAAGTGACAGGTAAGGGTTTTAAGAGGAGTATATATATATATATATATATATATATATATATATAATTATCATCTCTGACTTTTTTTTTCTCCTCACATCAGTTTTTCAGGCTCTTTTGCCAGACAGCCGCTCCTGACGCTAAGCCTTGTTGTTGTCTTTTCAAATACCTCTTGTCACACAGCTGACGAATGGCTAAGATAAGATGACAATTCCCATGGTGCTTTTATAAATAAATGCCAGCCTATCAGATGGGTAGATAGAGCAGAGTTTTACTGTTTGCCTGAGCCTGTACAGGGACTTTTTCATTGTGTATATGTCCATATACCTCACAGTGTGTGTCTGATACATGCTACTTCACAGACAGTCTACAGCATATCCTTTGGATGTTTTTCCCTATCATGGCCACTTTACCCTCTATACTCCCCTCTGGTAAGGTTTCTTGTCACAGAGAGTTAATACATCTGTGTGCCCTTTTCATAGATACATGCACATGTACAGACCACACACATGCCCACGCCACCGTGCTTACAGACTGGCACTGGCCTTCCTCCGCTTCACCGTGCTTCTCCAGCAGCGTAGCTCCCCACCTACATCTCTTCATGGAAAAGGTCACGGCGGCCACATGACCTGCTATTTGAAGAGGACCTGGTAGATGCCCAAAGCAGGCCAAGCACAATCCAATTACACCCCAGGGAGATGCGCCACATTTGCTGAACTCTGCTTGAGTGATATTCGGTTTCTCTTCGGGCAATTGTAAAGATCCGCTTACATGTTTATGATCAGCTAAGAACGAGAATCAACAGATGTCTGACAAGTTTCATTACTCCTGCTGCGTTAGACTGTTACAGCCAGGACAGACAGCTTAGCTTTCAGATAAACTATGATTTCAAGTAAGGGATTTTTTTTTTTTTATCTTGTGAAGGAACAAATAAAGGCAGGGATGTTCTGTTCTGTGTTCAGTCATTTGTCAAAGGACAAGAGGTTTACTGGTAGACCTCCAAGTTTTTGGGGGGTTTTTTTGGGTGGGAGTGGTCAACTTAAGTAAATACACTTTAGCTGGAGGGCAACTGACATCAAAGAGGTGAAAGGTCAAGCTTCACTGGGTGAATCAGCCAGCTACAAAGCATTCCATACAGTCATACAATCACCTTTTCTCCTTGCAGTGAACTGTCTAAGTGCCAAAAAGTTCAGGCAAAAGATCCCGATCAGTTTCCAGAGCCAAAGGTTATGTGTAAAAAGTGTTTATTTTGTCTTATAAACAGTCAGAAGTCCAAACATATTCATATTTCTTTCTCAGTGACAAGGCAGCAAAAGAAATCTGAAAAATTTCACATTTGGGAAGCTAGAACATCAGAAGAGTCTACTTGACTAATAACCTGGATTATTAACAGATTATCAGCACTGCAACCGGCTAACTTTATAAACTTTATTTGCTCCCCTGGCAAAGGGTGTGGGGTGGAGGGAGAAAAGATAACAACAACAATAATAAATAAAGAATAGGCTTCATCCAAACTGCTATCTTAAACATCAATATCTGCCCAGAATTTCACAATCACTGCATCCCTGCTTCTGTTTATTTTTCTAACAATCAGGTAACTGTCTAATCAATGAATCAGCAATCACTTATAAGCTGATAGGATGAATTTGAGGTGAACCAGGTTTGTTTCTTCAGCGCGTGCACTTTTGTCATGAACCATCTCCTTCCCGATAAAACATCTGGAATCAATCGCCTCGACTGTGTTTCTGAGCATACGCCACATCGCTGTCTCCGCCATTAAGAATGAAAGCACACGCGATTGATCTATTAAAAGCATCTTCAAGTCACGGCTTTAGAAAGTCAAATCTACTCTTAAGTCCTCTCCCGGCATCTTGTCCATACAAGGTCTGGAAACCAGACCTCCTTCAAACCTATCTTTGACATTCACCATGAACGCGACGGTATGCCACCTCGACTGCATCAGTGAAGTGAAGTGCCACAGTGTGCAAAAGCATCCAGAACACCTGATAATAAAGCTTATCAGAAGCAGTTCACGAGATTAGTTGCTGCCGGGGATGAAACCTGCATGCCTTGCCTGCAACAAGACCATGTTTGGTGAGCACCGGCCCACAGAAGATAAACATTAAGCATCGTCGGGCTTTCGTGTACACAGACGACAGCGCGTGAGGTTGAGCAATGAAGCAGGCATGAGAAGCCAAGCTCGCTACGGTGCTTTACTGGTGCGAATCAGTGATCCATTGAGTCTCATACTACACTGCGCAAGAGGCGAGGTGGGGAGCTGCTGCTCAGCATGTGAGAGTCATACCAGCAAGGCTGTTAGACTTTGGCTCTCATAAGGTTATAGTTTATGGTTACCTTGGTGGTATGGTAGCTGGCATTTTACAGTTTCTGCATCAGTTGAGGGGAACTTTGTGCAGAGCGGACTTTTGTGGAAAAAAATAGGTAAAAACAAGATGTCAAATTATATTTAAAATCTGTAGGAAAAAGTACATGTCATACTCAGAAATTAGTCTGAGTATGAATAGTATTTTTCATCTGAGAATATCCACACCTGCCTGCAAAAAAGTGAAAATATGTATGTGTGTGCGGGTGATACATCCGCCTGCAAACCTTGCTGCTCCCCTGCATACAACACACATCATTACACAAAAGATAAAGTGGGGCTGTCTGACCTTAACGTTAATTCACCCAAGTAAATTTAAGTCCCTGGCTGTCTGGATGGCTTCCAAACAGTTCCACAACCATTAGATCTCTCTGGCCATTAGTCTCTCTCTGCGTCTCTGTCTGCCTTTTTCCACAGTGCCTGAGACAACTTGCGTCTCATCTCTGAGCTTATGGTCATCACAGAAGTTGTTACAGCTGGTAAAAAGTTTGGAGACTTGCGTATTAAACACACTTGAGCTGCAACTAACCGCTGACTTCCTTGTAGACCAATCCTCAAATGAGATTCCTGAATAATCTGATCATTTATTTGATGCGTTACAGCCTCATTTATCTGTTCTGTCTTACAAAACAATCCATAAGCAGCGCATTTTCAATTTAGTGCCACATAAGACAAAGAAAAGAAGCAAATCCTCGCATTTTGTTAAGCTTTACTACTTGTATTTGTGCTCAAACGTGATCGATCGCTTACCAAAATAACAGCAGAATGGCCAACTAATCATTTCAGCTATCAAATGCTACGAAAGGTTGTGTCGATAATAGTGAAGCACGTGTTTTTCTTATGCTTTGCCCTCGTTGGTTTAATTATAAATGTGCTCAGGTGTGTTGTGCTCAAAAAACTTTAAAACAGGCCGTTGCTTAAGTTGCTTATTAACCAAAAACACATGCACTCCTCTAGCTTCAGCTTCTGAAATGTGAGCATTTGCCACATATGGGACTTTTAATTCAGCACGTTTGCAGTTTGTACTGTTAGATGGCCATGCGCAGACATCTTCTGGTGCTGAAAACCGATCTTTCTATGGCTAAATATGTTCATTTTACAGGGAATAATACTGTATATTTTATTCAATAACAAGAATACCCTTAGAGCCACATAATACTGGTTACACAATCCTACTTGAGCAATGCACTCTTAGTAAAAGGAGAAGGTGACCAAAGCTTAAACCCAAACTTTCCAATCTCAAGAAATCACCTCTTTACTCTTTACCTCATCTGTGTGGAGCTACAGCAGTTCCCTGCATCCATAGTAACCTCAACAGTGGACCAAATATGGTATTACATCAGCCTGTCCATGTTTGACTATTCAGTTACAAAAGTGTCCAACACTACACTGAAACCTAATCAAATTGCTCCAAGAGAAATATCTGATATAATCTGATATACCTTCCTTACATCACTTGACTGCGGATGTGTGGAGCGCTGAAATAACAAGTCTATCATTTGAATAGAGATTCATCTGAGCCAAAGAAAATTGCCTCATGCAAGGAGAGCCACTACAAGCTTATTTACCAAAGAGGAGATATTGTTGAACCAGATTGTGCAATGTTTACAGTGGGGAAAGGGAAGAAATTGGGCTGTTATCCTGCACGACACAGAGGAAATACACTTTCAGAAGACATTAAATGGATTTCCACCAATTTTTTTTTTAAATCTGGTTTTGGACAAACAATGCCATTCTGTTGCGTTTTAGATGTAATTAGAAGAGGCTATTCTTGCTCCACTGTAATGCTGCGGATCTCTGTTACAACCAGTTATTGCCTACATGTTGCAGCAGCAATTGTTTGAACTTCAATTGCTCCCTCAGCTTCAGTGAAAACTAATTCGCCCTGGCTCAGAACTCCCTTTACTACCGCTTTTCAGTGTTGTGTGAAGTCTGGCTTTATTGTACAGTAAGCCATATCTAGCAATGCTGTAACGCAGCCAGGAAAAACACAGTTCCCGACTTCAAAGTTACTCAAGACCTACTAGTTAGTGATTCATCAATGCTCAGGTCCTGTTTTGCTCCTTACTTTTTCCTTCTTTGCTTTCTGTTCACCAAGGCTAACTTGAACAAGGCTACAATTAAATAATAATACAGGAGAGGTGTAAAAGTGAAGGCAGGTGAAGAATTTAGTGCAATAAAAACGCACTGGCTGCGGAAAAACGGAGATAAATGTGATGAGCGAACAGTTGGTCTAAAGATGAAGCAGCAACACTTGAAACTTTTATGAGGTTAAAACAAGATTACAGCACAGAAAAAGGGGGCTGCACGTTAATGAGTACGTGAGTCGGGGAAAAGCAGGATCCGGTGAATTAAGAAGTCGCTGTTCGCGCTACAGCTTTAGCATGACTCCGTTTATTAGGATGTCATTAGGGGTCAAGGACCCACCTATCAGAGACCGCACCTCAGGCTCGGATACGTACCTCCTCTTCGTGGTTGGTGAATTCACTCTGCTCGTTTTCTTTCTCGATTTTGTTGTTATTCATTCTGAGCGGGACTCTTTATCACTTTCACTTGGACGGTCTTCTTTTTCTTCCTTTCCTGTTTTTTTTTCCTCCTCTCCTCTCTCTGTCGCTGCTTCGCTCTGCGCTTCTTCTCCAGGACCCACAAATTTAAAAGCACCCTCCGACAGACAACCGTCCGCGCGCGGCCGCTGTCCCACTGACCCGAGCTTCCCACTAATTTGGCGACATCAATGATGACGACTAAACCTCATTAATTTTTTTTTTTTTTTGTCTTCAAACGGAACGAGGTGATAATTAGCTGCGGCTGGTGTTGCTGGTTACTTGGATATTCCTCGGCATTCCCTGGAAAGCTTTTCCAGAGGCTCTTGTTGCTGTTTCCCAAATGAAATACAGTAATGTTCGCCGGACCGCGCCGCGAGCAAACTTCTCTCCCCATCTCCTGCGTGAGGCAGGGGAGGGGAGGAGGCGAGGGGAGGGGTTTGGGGTGGTGTAGAGGGAGGGATGCACCGTCTGCTCGGCTTTATCAAGATTTATCAAGCGCTGTAAGAGCTTCAGTGGAAAAAATCAGTACCAGCCACCCTTTGGACCACACGAATGTTATTTCTGTCACAACACTCCTGCAATACTCTTTCTATGCCAAGGTTTATGACGGTACTTTTATCAGCTGTTCCAGTTGTGCCTTTATTACATGTGCATGTTCTTATAATGTGTGTGTTATGTGCAGGCCCGGATTAAGGTGGGTCTGGGCCCCGGGGCAAGGAGATTGCAAGGCCCCCCCCCCCCCCCCCCTCCCGCTCCGAGCCTATACCACCCCCCCCCCCCCCCCCCCCCCCCCCCGACACACACTCCCCTACAAAAGTCTCTTTCTGCTCTTCCTTCATGCAAAATCATCTACCAACTCATCAAAGTTCAGCTGTTGCACAAACTGTGATTCAATTGCAAGAAGTGAGAGGGAGTTCAGACGATTTTGGGTCATTTTCATCCTGAGCTCATTTTTTATTCGAGCCATTCTGGAGAATGACCGTTCCCCTTCACAGTTCGTAATTGGCAGAGTCAAGAACAGTCGAAGTTGCCATATCCTGTAGCCCAGGGGCCCTTTGATTGCTGTCCCCCTAGGCGCTCTAGTCGCCGTACCGCATACCCCAGGGGCCCTTTGATTGCTGTTTCCTGTGGCACAGGGGCCCTATGGTTGCCATATCCCGTGGCTCAGGGGCCCTTTGATAGCCGTCCCCCGTGGCCCAGGGGCCCTCTGATTGCCGTCCCCCGTGGCCCAGGGGCCCTCTGGTTGCCATATCCCGTGGTTCAGGGGCCCTTTGCCATCCCCCGTGGCCCAGGGGCCCTCTGATTGCCGTCCTCCGTGGCCTAGGGGCCCTCTGGTTGCTGTACGACATGGCCCAGGGGCCCTCTGGTTCCTATGTCCTGTGGCCGAGGGCCCTCTGACTGCTGTCACTCCCCCCAGCCCATTTCAGTTAACCCTTATAGACTAAAGAAGTACAACTAAAGAAGATCCTAGAATAGAGGGCTCTATCGCAATCAGCATCAACATCGGTATCTGGATTGTTGTTGGGCCCCCCCCTGGGCCCCCTGGATCCATGGGCCCCGGGGCGCCAGCCCCACTCGCCCGGTCGGTAATACGGCCCTGGTTATGTGTTTAACCTATGTTTAAGTTGTGCTAGAGCGAGATATTCTCTATGAAACTGAAACCAACTAAGGCCTGCAAGACCTCTTTTTACACCTCCCGATGCCATTTGTAAGCAAAATGTTACACCTTTAATAAACTTTATTCTTAAGAAGCTGTTGTGTTTGTGTCTGGGAAAATCACAAACTGTATATAAAAGATGGCTGCAGATCCCGTGACGTCACACATTGGTTCGGGGACTTTTGTCATGAAGCCTCAACTTCAGCATTATGGCTATCGTCATCTTGTTTATTTGGAGCCAGAAGCCAGCATATTTGGCTTAAAGGATGAAGTTAGCAGCTGAGCCTAGCTAGTTTGATTAGACAGTATAAAAGATGGACGTCGCTGCCTCGATGCCACCCACTGGTTTCTAAAGTCCCAAGACTGAGCCCATAAACACCTCAAGAAGGTGTTTATGAAGGTCATGGCAGAAAACAGGTTTCCTACAGATTTCTATAAAACTGGAAGTCCTTTTGCAACCACAGCTATCGCCATCTGTTGGCCTTCAGATAGAATGCGGGTATAAGGCCCTTTCACATTGGCTTCATTTTAGACCTGGAATCTTCGGGCATGTTTTGTACTGTCTACAGGTGCAGCCACAGGTTGCAAAGCTGCATCACAAAGACAGATTAGTACTAACATGACATGCAACATAATATTCATCCACCGTTTTTATTTCCACTTAATTGGATGGACTGTAAGTACAATTAAGAGAACCCATACTAATATTATTTTTGGATAATTGCATAAAAAAGCTCCAACACCACAAACAGTCAGAAGGTCAAATGGAGTTAGTGGAGCTGAAGCTTATCTGACAGCTAGCAACAGAGTCCACCCACCAATCAAATCAATCAAAAAACAATTTAAATAGATAAGATATTTGAAAATTCAGCCCCAGTAGAGCTGTTATGAAGGAGAAAATTACTGACAGAGACCAAAACAGTTTTTTTGGACAAGGCACGTTTATTTTTGTGGTAAAGTTGGGCATTTTAATGTGGGGTTTGTGTGGACTGACTCACTTTTGGCACCAGCCTCAAGAGCTTATTCGAGGAACTTGAATTCAAGATTGCTATTTGACATTAAATGTAATTGAAAATGGTCCAAGACTTAACAATGCTCCATGTTACATGTATTTTATTTCGGCCCTCTGCTACTGTCCCACCTGCTGGCGCTTTAGTGTCGTCTGACCTGCGTGCCTTTGGACCGTAGGAGCAAACAGCAGCATTCGTAGAAGAGGAAAACTCGTCACGTAAAAATGAGTCAGCAAGGTTCAAAGCCAAAACTTTATTGCAGTGGGGAAACAGTGCAAATCACTAAACCACTGTGCCACTGAAAGTATACAGGAGGTATGTGAGATTGTGTCTTGTCACAATCTTTTATACCGAGTCTTTTTTTTTTTTTTTACGCCGATACTGGACACATGAGCAGACCTATATACGGACCTATATTACACAGTCTACCCTGATTAGCAGGAAGCAGCTATGGCCTCGTATTTTTCAGATGTGCAGAATTGAAGAGTGACTTATTTTAACTATATGTCTATAACCTGTTGACTGATTAACTATCTGCATTGCATACCACCACTTCAGTCGTAAACGTGACAAGCGTAAGATGACTTGTCACCCAGTGAGGCATGCACACTCAGGAGTATTTCTTCTCTCTTTCCGTGTCTGAACACCTTGAATCGTAGTGCTCAGCACAATTCATGGTCTGTAAAACAGGAGACACCGACAATTATCAACCCGACTGCTTAATAAATTTCACGTGGCTCTTAGTTCATCAGTTCAAGGCCTCTGAGCAGTTTTTGCAGTTTCGGGCGAACGGTTCCTCCCAGAGACAGAACCCATCTCTGTCTGGATTTACAATGAGGTTTCGCATGTAAAGAGGAACTAGCGATAACACCTGTAAAGTGCCCAAGATTGGGATATGATTAGTTGCACCGTTCCACGGTGAGCTCACCCAGTCTGATTTACAACCTCTGAGCAGGGGGAAAACAGCTAAACCCTGGAGGTATGGAAATAATGTTGCAACAACAACGACGGGAGACGTGGAAACACTAAAAACTTTATTGGTGTGCCTGCTGTTGTCTACAGAGAGGGCTGCTGCAAAACAGCCGTAAAAGCTCTGATCGGGTGACAAGGCGGCCGTGAATTGCTTTCCCGTTTCAAAACATTTATTTTGAGCAACTGCCTCGCTTTGTATTCTGCCGTGAAAAGTTCAGGAGCTGACAGTAGCTCCGTAGTGGGGGACTTTGACTATATGTTGCGTGACATTTATTGCTCGGGACAGAAGCTCGCTTTTTATGACAGCCGGTGCAGAAAACAGAGCGAGTCGTTTTTGCTGAACTTGCGCCTCAAAAGCAACAAAAGAAGGAAAAGCAGTCGTCATGGATGGGTCTCGCAGATTTCTCCTCTTTCCCCTCCCTGATCATGTCTATATCAATTACGCCGCATCTGAAGCATGCACAACGAAGAAGGGACACGGCAGAGTCTTTTATGCTGATGAGAAGCAGCTCGGAATGATGAGAGAGGGAGGAGGGTCTTGGAGTCTTCGAAGCAGATAAAAATGGAAATGTTCCCCTTGCTTCTCGACACCCCTGTATCAAAGCTTCCAGCCCGAGTCTGGGGAGCGAGGAGGGGGAGGAGAGGTAGGAAGGAGGAGGAGAGGATGGGATAGGAGTTGAGGCGGGGAGAGAGGTGGTGGTGGTGGTGAGGGTGGGGGAGATGTCCCAGCTGTGTTTGACAGGTCTCAGGGCTGAGCTGTGTGGTCTGATGCTCAGAGAGGGAGGGTGCCCACCACCATAAAAACACACACACACACACACACACACACACACACACACACACACACATGCACGCACAGAAGGGGGGGAAGAAGAAGGAGCAGGCGGGGAGACGAACCGGTCACGGTGTCCTGGGTAACATGTCAGCGAGCTTTGACATGCTCCAGCCCAACATGAAGATATCTCTGTGTTATCTAAGGGGCTGCTAGGTTAACAAAAAGCAGCAATGTCAGGCAGGCTGGTCCAAGAAGCTTTGTTTCTTTAAGAGTTAATAGGAACAGAAATAACGTGCATATTAATCTCACTTAATAGGACCCCGCCTTGTTAAAGAGTTGGGAAAGAAGGTCAGAATTCATATTTATAAGCCAAATAGCGAGCTACAATCAATCAGCAGCCAGTCAGGTTGGCTCAGCGTAAAGATAATCAAACCTGGCTCTGTTCAAAGCTAAAAAAAAAACAAAACAAAAAACTATCAATACCTCCAAAGCTCACTTCTTACCATATTATATTGGTTTAATATTTCACCAGCTTTCCTGAAGGTCTTTTAAATGAGTCCTGCTGAGAAATTTCCTTAGATGTCTGCACATGTGGACACCAGATAACGTTGGGCGAATCAGGTCTCAGCATTGTGCGAAGATTTCTTTTCTCATATGTAACACACAGGAAAATGCTCCGTTTGGTTTAGCTGAGGGAGCTGCTTGGAGGAGAGGGAAGGAGGCAGGACATAGCATCAGCACTAGGACAATTACCTGCGCTATTCTTACAGTCTTGCAATCAGACCTCACACAAGATTTTGTACTAGGGAGCTGGCAACGCAGTGTGTGTCATTTGTGCCTTTACGTGCATCTCCACTGGGAACTGTCAAGAAAAGCTGAGGGCAGGAGTGCATGTGTGAAAATAGCTAGCAGCTTCTTGCGGAAATGAAAGTGGAATGGCATTCATGTAGCATTGTTTCAGTCTTACTGACCACTCTAAAACCATTCTGTGGATAAATTAATGACTAATCTTTCAGTGCGGCCCATAATTGTTTTATTCTTATTTTCTTATTCCAAAAAACAAACGTGAAAGTAAGAAATTTGTTGCTTCAGTGCTGCCAGATGACTAATGAAGTATCCAGGAAGTTACAGACTGCGGGCCATGTTACAGCCCAATATGTAACCTCTAACACCTGAAGTGTCATTTTTACACCTACTTTTATGGGTTTTTTTATTTTGTTTTTTACAGCACAAACACATGAGTTGTTGCATGATAATTAGTCATCTTTAGAGGTGGCTCAACACGGTTACCTGTTTACAGAGGTAGACTAGCTGTTTCCCCACTCTTTCCAGTCTTCATGCAAGGCTAAAGCTCCAACTGGAGCTTAATATTTTCCCATTATCTTCCCACTGTTTCCCAATATGTCAGAGTCTTGCTGCAAGAACTGGAGAACTTTCTGTAACAAGTTATTCAACAACCAAAGCAGGACTGAAGATTGAGACACGGATCATCTTCTGGATCAGTGACTCATAGCTAAAACGCCAGCTTGATATTAACCCCAAAACAGGAATCTATCATGACACATTGCCGATGTATTGACCGGCGGTGGATCCCTGAGGGAGGATCCCTGAGGGAGGACCCCTGCGGTCATTGTAATCCGCTCGGTGAGCACTGCAGTCAGATGACTCAACACTGTCTTGCTTAGCCTGCAGCTCTTCCACACCCTTTCTTTGCATTCCAGCATCTCAAAGGCAAACTTCTTACAGCTGCTCTCCACAGTTACTATCTTTGTCCAGTATTACCAAAACAGAAAAAAAAAAAAAAGAGTGTGAACAATGTTGCAATCCATGTAGACGTCATCTGTAAAAACAAGCAGGCCTGTCTGTAAAGCTAGCAGATCAGTGTTTGGCAGAGCAGATGTACTTCACCCTTCTGAGTGATATGGGGTAAGTGGCTCTCATTGGGACTGGAGCCAGGTCATTCCATTCCTTGGACTTACTGATACAGAGTGTTCCTCCCTGATTCTTAGTGCCCTTTGATCTTCCTCTAAGATCACTAATGAGCAATTTGTGGTCAGATTGACCCGCTCTAATTGGCCTAGAGAGGTTTGGTGCTTTGTTTCACTTTGCCCAGTCCTTTTTCAGTGGCCTCTTCACAACCAAAGCTCTAATTAATTACTCCACCTCTGTGCAACACAAAAATCACACCATGTGACAATACCAGTAATTTCTTTTTCATGCTTGTTTTTAATAGGCAAGCTTTTTCTCCTTCCTTTCCATCCTTTCAAGTCATGTGTATAGAGATTGCTGCCTTCAGAGACAACATTTTGCTGCAATAAATCCTTTTGTATTTTAACAATACTAAGCCACTGCAGCCTCTTTTTTTTTTTTTTTTTAAAGCCGTGTCTTTTCGGGTATGCCTTTGCCTCTGGGCAGCCTCTGTGCATCATTTTTGTGCATACTGTGTTAACTCATAGTGTATGTTTTAATCAGATTTTCCTGATAGCCAGAATCTGTGACTTACACGTCCATATCGTACAGACCTTGCCATAACATGGAAGGAATGTTAGACACAGAAGACAGTATGACGACTCACAATTCCAGAAAAAACTTAAAAGACAAATACTTCCTCTAGAGTGTGGGCAAAAGGAGGGGATGCCTGACTTAATTGCTGCAATGCTACTAGAATAAAAGAAAAAGAATGTGATCGTGGGAGCATAGATGTCTGGAAGATGCAGATAATGTTCTCTCTCATTTCTGCAGTGATATTCAGACTTTACTTTAAGCCACGACATGTGAAACATTATTTCAGTAATACACTCACCGGACACTGTTTGGCTGCTCATTAACCCAAATATCTATTGCAATGGCAATTTTATTTATATAGCACATTTCATTACATGCCAACTCAATGTGATAAAATAAAGACTTGTGTGTATATATATATATATATATATATATATATATATATATATATATATATATATATATATATATATATATATATATATATATATTTATTTATTTATTTTATAGACACTGATGTTGGACGAGAAGGCCTGGCTCAGTCTCTGCTCTAATTTATCCCAAAAGTGCTCTATCGACTCTGTGCAGGCCAGTCAAGTTCTTCCACACCAAACTCTTTATGGTCCTGCTTTGTGCACTGGTGTGCAGTCATGTTGGAACAGGAAGGGGCCATCCCCAAACTGTTAGCACAAAGTTGGGAGCATCAAATTGTCCAAATGTCTTGGTATGCTGAAGCATTAAGAGTTCCTTTCACTGGAACTAAGGGGCCGAGCCCAACTCCTGAAAAACAACCCCACACCATAACCCCCCCCCACCACCACCACCACCACCACCACCAAACTTCACACTTGGCACAATGCAGTCAGACAAGTACCGTTTTCATGGCAACCACCAAACCAAACTCATCCATCTGATTACCAGATGGAGAAGAATGATTCATCATTCCAGAGAACACGTCTCCACTGCTCTAGAGTCCAGTGGCGGTGTGCTTTACACCACTGCATCCTTTGCATTGTGCTTGGTGATGTACGGCTTGGATGTAGCTGCTCGGCCATGGAAACCCATTCCATGAAGCTCTCTACACACTGTTCTTGAGCTAATCTGAAGGCCACATGAAGTTTGGAGGTCTGTAGCGATTGACTCTGCAGAAAGTTGGTGACGTCTGTGCACTATGCACCTCAGTATCCACTGACCCCGCTCTGTGTTTTTACATAGCCTACCACTTCATGGCTGAGTTGTTGTCTTTGTTGTTTGTCTTTGCACTTTGTTATAATACCAGTAACAGTTGACTGTGGAATATTTAGTAGTGAGGTAATTTCACGGCTGGACTTCTTGCACAGGTGGCATCCTATCACGGTACCACGCTGGAATTCACTGAGCTCCTGAGAGCGACTTACTCTTTCACAAATGTTTGTAGAAGCCGTGTGAGACCCTCTGAGTCACTGTTAATCTTTAGGTCATTGATGACTTTAGCAAGAGCTGTTTCTGTGTTACGACTGGTCTGATTGATACTTATCATAAAGACTTTGAGAAACATTCTAATAACCTGAAGAACTGTTTGCCATCTGAGTTGTTGCTGTAGTCAATGTGAATATTGAGAGTGAAAATTAAAAACTCATATAATTGTCAAATGACAAAGATTTCCAATTAGAAATGTTTTTATATATAACAGCGATCCCACCATCCCTCCTGTTTGTACAGGTGCAATGTTCAAAATTATAGTTAGTGGGTGATGTTTCAATCAGCTCTGTGTTTCCAGTCTTTTCAGGCCAGGTTGCAGTAAGAAGCATAAAGTCCAGTTTACTGCTAATAATGATGTCATCAGTAATAAACATCTTGTGACGGAGGTATTAGTGGATCAAGACAGGTTGGGTTTAATGCGGACAAGAGCAAAGGGTCTTTTACTGGCTTCCTGTTGGTGATTGGTTGGTTGCTAATTATTATTTCAATATGAGAAAGTGGTTTGAGAACATTATATAGGGATGTATTAGTAAGTGTAGACTGTGAGCAGTCCAAAGGATCAAAGATATTTAGATTTATGTTATAAGATTAAGAGCTCAGAATATGTGAATTTATAAAGTTTACAGAGGCAGTTGGGATAAGGCATTAGGACCCAATCACACAACCACCTGCTGAAGCTGTTGGCGTCAGACAGGATGGTGTGAGTATTTCAGAAATTGCTAATCTACTCAGATTTTCCTGTACAGAGTTTATAGAGACTGGTCCAAAAAAAAAAAAAAAACACTGATGAACTGGGCTGTATGACATCCACAAATCATCCACAACCAAATTCTAAATTAACTCAGGGCAATCAATTTTTTTGGTGTTTTGAGCCAAAAGTTGTAGCAACATGCTAACAATGGCAATGCTAATGAAAGTTGTGCAGTTCACCATTTTCACCAGCCTGTTAGTTGTTAACAAGCATATGCTAACAAGCGCACAATGATCAGCCTCCACCTCAGGCTGATAGGAATGCAGTAGTTGCTCAGGTATTGGTACCATATAATGGCCACTGGTATGGCTTAGCTAAACCAAGCACTAAAAAACACTACCATCAAAAAGATGAAGCCTTAGTTTAATTTAGCTTAATTTATATTCTGCTTATCATTCAATCACTTGTAGAAAGAAATTTAAACAACTTGTAGAAAATAATCACCACACAGATTTAATTTTCTTTTTGTTCTGAGAATCTTTGTTAGACTCAAAAGTTGATTCAAGGTTAGGTTAATATTTCAGCAATAACAAAAAAATCAGTTGGGGTTGAAGAAATTCAGCTTCATCGTGAATTGTTGTGCTGCATTAATCTCTTGAGATTACACAGATCGGGTCAATGTGAGTCCATAAATGAGCCTAACCTGACTCATCAAAACACCTTTCTGTCTGCATAATGTATAGACAGGCCTGCAGTTGTGTAACGATAAAGAATCCTTAGCAAAAGGCACAAACCTTTGTCAATAGATACTACCATAAACTTTTATGGTTCATTGGGCAGAGGAAGGGTTAAGTAGAGAACACGGGGCGTGTTAAGTGTGTCTCCCAGGCTTAAATTCCCAATTGCTGACACAAGTCAATGTTACGCACTTTAATGTTCCTTTTGAATGTTGTTGAGTGGTCTTAAAATGTCTTAGGACAGGTTAAAGGGAAGTATGTGAAGCTAAGTAAGTTCTCTTTTGTTGTATAGTGGAACTAATAAAAGGTTAAAATAAAACCAGGGCCCTAAAGCCTTTTTCCTTCCTACTGCCTTTAATCATTACTAAACAACGTTCAGGCAAAAAAAGAAAAAAGTAATTTGCTCTCTGCAGTTCGCTTTGACCAGCAGAATTACTCAGCACATATGTTGCATTGGCCCAAGCTTACAGTGAATATAAATTTTGTATGGTCATTGTAATTTTTGCTACTTCTTGTACTTGTTTTTTGATTCTTGTTTCTTCTATTTTGAATTCAGAATGTAAATCTTCATGGAGACCCATCTCCATATGGATGCTGAGCTTCAATTCTTTATTTTACACATCCCTGTCTTTTGTCTGTTAACTGCTTATTTCAATACCATATGTGCACATAAAAATGGCAAAATGCAGAATTCATTTATGTAAATGCTAGCATTACCATGCAGAAAGACCATTGCTCAGAGAAGCCAAGGGCAATGGATGAGAGGAGGACGAGGGAGAAAAATATTCTGTGGCAAATGGAAGCGTTTAGAGGAAGCGTCGCAGTCAGGGCCGCCTAAGGTGTCCTGCCATCTCAAGAATTGTCACCACTGGTACTCTCCAAAGCTGGCAAACATGGTATTGTGAGTTGCTATGGATCACAAGAAGCATCAGTACCTGGGCTCTAAGGGGAGTGCCAGAAATCAGAGGGGTAAACCCAGGACTTTAGGGTTCAGTTCTGAATCCTGTTGAAGTGTTGTGGACCTACTGTATCTGGTCCTTGGATTCCTTGGATAGTCTGTACCACACAGTAAGCCTTAAAATTATTCAGATGATACCATTAAATGTCCAAAACAGCTCCAACAGCACAAACTAATTGGGAAGGTCCAAATATGTGACTCCAGTTAGCACACATTGGTTCCAGTTTTGGTTGGAGGTATGAAGGGGAGAATTGTCCAGCAAGGCCCAAACCAATTTTTGTAACAGGCTGTAAAGAGCATTAAAATTGAAATTAGCTAAATTTAACATGAACAAGATAAAAAAAAAAAAAAGTCGACTTCTCTTTAAATGTTGCACGAGTGTAATAATCAGCTTGAGGCTGTAATGGCTCGCTGGGACACTCAGAGGAAGCGATCCATCAATTATTCCACCTGTGCTTTCCCTACTGTAAAGTCAAAATGTTTGCCACGCAAAAGATCTCTTGGCCCTAAACGTGCATACTGAAGTGACAGCCAATAGTGGTTAACCAGCATCAAGCAGCACCTGCCACTGGAAAGTGGCTCGTGTTAGTGGAATACCAGCAACAAACCACCCAAGAGCAGCAGGAATTTAACATATGCCATTGAGTGGCATACCACTCCGCGCTTTTCAGCCTTTGTGTCACTTGGTGTTTAGTTGTAAACTAAAGTGCTGGATGTACCAAAACGACACAGCCAAAGTGACCGAGCCGGGCTGCTAACACGGCTAAAAAGGCATGACATCCAGTGGCTGCGGGTCCCCATTGTGATGAAATTAATTATTTCTGTGGGATTGCAATGGAAATCACTGTGGCCTATAGGTCACATTTCACTTTTCGACCTGGATGCAAAGGTCAGCTGTCAGAAAGCTTTTATATCCTCTAAAAGCAACTGGTGGCCTGTTTGAACATGACTGGCTACAGTGGCTTTGTAGCAGTAGCTTGATATGTTTCCAAATGGTGCGCACTCACATTTTTTCCAGCGGCCTTCTCAGTACTCAGCACTGCTTTCCCTAAAATCTCACGCTTCTCTTTGTTTAAGATATTATTAACTCTTCAAAGAATGCTGCATATTGCAGCTAAAGCCAAATAACGACTTGAGATATTAAAAAAAAAAGTGAATACCACACAATCAAGAGCAGCATGCTTTTACAAATAAGTGGGAGCTGGTTAATTCAGTTTCACAACAGTACAGTAAGAGAGGGGTATAAATAGCTGCTTCCAAATATAGCACGTTTCAACTTCCTCTCAAATTCCTGCCACAAGTTGCTATCATCACAGCCATTTTGCCAGTGTAAGAACCCACTGCAGATTAAAGGCCACACTAGCCCCATGAGGTCTTTATCACTCTGCACATCCATGCAACTGCGCGCAGCATCTGTCTTCCTTGTCACATTAAAGTAAACTGACGCTTCGGCAACACCCCAAAATAAAAAATGAGGGTAGTGGGAAAAAAAAAAAAAAAGAAGCAAAACTGAAGAAGTGCGAACAGATAGGAGCCTAGACGTGGCCCCGGCTGCACTCCTCTGCTGAAGTAATTAGCTCCCAGGTTGATGCGGACCCCTCGTGGGATTCCACCGTGACATGTTCAAATGAGTATTGGCAGTGTGTGACACCAGCTGTGGGCCTCCTACAGGGAGCTGCTGTAGTGTGCACTGAGCACGACACCAGCCCTGTAAACCAGCATGGGCAGTGGCCTTGAGCTTGTTTTACAGCTAAAGGAAACAACTGTAAACTGTGACTTCTGAACTTTTTATGTCAGGTGTTTCAGGCAGTGATGCTCTGCTGACTGTCCACCAAACACACACACACACACGCGCGCACACACACACACACACACACACACACACACATATCCAGCCGCATCCAAATCTGTGTCTGTGGTACAGATGGGAGCACCCTCCCCTCCAAAGGGGGCTTAGACACGATGAGGGGAGGGCCAGGCATTATTCAGACCCATCCTGCAGTAGAAATGCAACCACACCCGTGTCGCTTACAATGAACCAAGCTCTGTGTGGAATTCCCACTTTACCCACCCACGGCACCAATTTGGCTACCTCCGGTGGGAGGGCACATGACTGGCAACCCAATAAATTCAAGAAGGGGGCTACCACACCCATCCTTATCTTTAAAGGCATCACTTTTGCGCAGTAATAGCACTTATTAAATGATAAATGAGTTTACAGCCAAATCATGGTTCCTTTGAAAGAACTATTTTTAAACCACCTACAAACTTGATCATATGAGTATTTCTGGCATAAAAACATAGATATTTTTAGTCGTGTTATTTATAAAAGCTGCTTTAATTGGATATTTTGCATCACCTGATGAAACAAAGCCTTCAGCCAACAGCTGCTCAACAGTTCCTCCTAGTGGTCAAAAAATATTGGATCTATAAAGTAATTGAGCTTGAAAGGAATCCTGTTTGAATTGTTACTGCATTATTTATGTAGTTTTATTAGAGCATTTATAAATATAGATGAGAGACATTAACATAAATAGGCATAATGCATTTGCCATTTCATAATATTCATCTAAAAGCAAAAGTGCAAATGTAGCACGTGGTTGTTCTCAATGGCAGAATGAAGATGACCGCAAAGACTTAAAATTCGACAGTAAAATACTGAACTGTAGGATAGGCAGGCATGACGTGAAGTGCAAGAGTTTAAGGAGTCTGCGTGTGGAGGTGCTTGGGGTTTCATTCCTCTGGATCTTCACTAGTTTCTTACAGGCGTGCTGTTTCCTTTCACTGTCTTCTTCAGGTGGTGGTAGTTGGGCAGGATCTTCATGAGGAAGTCCAGTTGCAGAGTCTGAGGCTGCATGATTCCAAATAAAGAAAGAAAGAAATAAAACCATCCCTGGTTACACAAATGTGCGCACAAGCCTACAGAACTTGGCGACTCGCAGACGAGTGTCAGCGAAGCACTGACCTGTGGCTTTTCACTCTGCACACGCCTGATGCAGTTTGAGCCGTACACGACCGTGTTCTCCGGCACCACCTCGCACGTGTTGATCTGACAGCACGCGCCGACGATGCAGCCGCTGGTCAGGATCACGTTTCTCCCGAGATCAGCTGGGAATTAATATGACAAAAATACTCTATAATGATAAAATCAGATTTTTTTTTGCATTGATTTTAATATACAGTACAGTGTAATAGTGTAATATTGTGTGATTTTTATCCAGGTTTGCTAATACTGCACTGGCAGTGTAATTGGGATCATTGTCATGCTGAAAAATGAAGAAATGCTATTTATGCCTGTCAATCTGTATCATCTTTGATATTTTTGTACTTTCAACTAAAGAAATGGAAACAAATGATGTGTTTTTGTGACAGGCTGCTAGTAACAAAGTGCCTTGAGTTAGGGGCCTTTATGCTTGAATGATTTATGGATCAGTGTTGAGTGGTCAGAAAAGGTCACGTACAAGGACTGGACTGAAAATGAGTGAAAAAGCAGCCAATGTCCAAAGAAAAACTTTGAAAAACCTTCAGAGAGCCTGGAGAAATATTGCTCAAGAGCATTTTAAAAATTACAAGAAAGTCCGGCTGCTTGGAAGCAAAGTATAAAGACAGGATGGGCAGACTTTGCACAGCACATCATAACAAATTTGTTTTTTCCACAATCCTAATACAGCACTTACCCTTGGACTCAATCACATTGTTGTCTCCAATTTTCAAAGCTTGAGAGACTGAGGCAGAATTGTTAAGGATTTCAACCAATGAACAGCTGAGATGTTATCAAATTATGGCATACTGTTGCTTTTTTTAAACACATCTTACCACTTCTGCTTTTTCTTTCTGTCATATATATTGTTACAGTTGTGGGTAAACTTTAAATAAAGTCAGTCCTTGCCAGTCAGCCTGCAAAAATTGCCCCCTTGGTGACGCTGGCAGCTTTTTCCATCTTTAGCCTGTGGTGATAGCGCTGTGTGGGTTGCGATCAATCAGTGGTTTCTTGTAAACCTTGTAGAGTTTTTAATCAGAAGTTTAATCATTTATGAAAGTGCTACGAGTGAGTATTTATCTACTAAACCACAATAATTCAAAGAACGGGCACAGTTTGAAACCTTCAAGTTAAAAATTAATAGAAAACTAGAAGGACACTCAGCAGAGCGCATACCTCACCCACCCCAAATAGTCTGTGTGCCCATACTACGCTGCCATAGATACCAACCAATGTTGTCATACTCCATCATAAATTACTACATCACACAGATTAGAAATTTATTTTATTGACTTTTGAAAAATGTAAAATACGACTTAATATTTTTATGGAAAAAAAAAACGAGATCCACATGAACATATACAGTCTGGATATATTTTATGTTTATGTCCCCTAATAGCATCCTCTAAAAAACACTAAATGAACAAAGAAAAACAAACATTTGCAGAGATATGAATTGTATTTGTACATGTGATTTTTGTGTAGGGTTTGCAGCTGGCTTTGCATTATTGTGAGTATTTTTTTATTTAAAAAGAACCACAGTGGTGTGGTGGTTAGCACTGCTGCCTCACAGCTAGAAGGTCTGGGTTTGAATCCCCCTTGGCCCGGGCCTCTCTGTGTGGAGTTTGCATGTTCTCTCTGTGTTTGTGTGGGTTTCCTCCCACAGTCCAAAGACATATAGTTACTATGGTAGGGTTAATTGGTGATTCTAAATTGCCCATAGGTGTGAGTGTGGATGGTTGTCTGTCTCTCTGTGTTAGCCCTGCAACAGGCTGGTGACCTGTACAGGATATATGACAACTAGGATAGGCTCCACCCCCCCCCCCCCCCCCCTGAACAGGATGAGTGGAAGAGGATGGATGAAGAAAACGAGAATGAATTATGTATTATAAGAGTAATTGAGAAAAGGTTGGGTTTTTTGGAGAAATTTTGGTGACCTTTGACCTTGAAAATTAAATGATATGTTCTTGGCCCCCTAAGGAATATTTCCACAAAGTTTCATCAATTTTGGTTCAAAACTTTTTGATAGCACAAAAAAGTGAATACTGTCCCTACCTCACATCCCTTTAAAGATTCCTGGTGATCCGGATCACCACCAAAATTAACCAGTTGTTCCTTGTACTACCCCTGACACCTCTAGGAATTTTCATCGAAATGCAGTTATTTTTAACTGTGAATCACGCAAAGCTACTCCAAAAACAGAAGTTTGGAGTAGATAGTACACAGTAAGCCAAGGCCTGTTAGTGCCCTCTGGTGGACAAACTCTGTATGGACAACAGGGTTTCTAAATGATCTTACAGAAACATTTTACCTTATCAAGCAACAAAAATAATATACAGGCTGTTGTTACTGCAAAGGATACCGCATCCAACTTCAAACACGTTGTTAGTCCCGATTGTCATGGTCTTCGGCTCAGCTCCCTCCGAGTCTGGCATTATATTCTCCGGATAACTAACAAGAGACATTAAATGAGTGGAAATGCAACGATCACACAGAAAAAAAGAAACGAGAACGTATCGTCACACAGCACCTATTGCTTACCTGTTAATAATGAGCGCCTGCTCCTCTATTAGATTACCCTCTCCAATAATTATAGGCCCTGCCTCTGCTATGATCCGCGCTTTGGGGTGCACAACTGTTCTAGCACCTGTGAAAGAAGAACAGCTGGATTTACTGGAGCCCAAAGCAGCAGCAGCAGCAGTTATTTCTTCTTCTTTTCAAATGGTAGTAATAAAAGCAGCCTCACCAATGGTCACATCTCCTCTTATTTCGCTTTCAACGCACACAACGGCTCCAGCGGCGATTTTAGCACTGCGGGAACACAGACAGCGATATATAAGATCATTATTCAAATACACGAAGGCTACATGACGCATATTGGTTATCACCTGGCCGCTACAACCTCAGCTAGTGCAATACATCGAAAATATGATAGGACATCTTAATTTCCTGACAGCTGTCACTGTTCCAAAATAAGCCACACACGGTGCAGTGCAGGGGAGGGAGGGGGGGGTCTACCTTTTCTGTGCCATTATTTGCTTGGCGTCTGACATCCCTGCGATGATGAACGAAATGAGCCACAGTCGATTATTAGTCCTTCAGTTCGGGAGCTCAGGGGTTGATTGCGTTTGTCTGAGGCGCGCGCACACACACACGCACACACACACACACACTCTCCACTCCCCTGTTGGG
Organism: Archocentrus centrarchus; assembly: GCF_007364275.1. Taxonomy (NCBI): domain Eukaryota; kingdom Metazoa; phylum Chordata; class Actinopteri; order Cichliformes; family Cichlidae; genus Archocentrus; species Archocentrus centrarchus. Next base: position 9,071,708 of record NW_022060145.1, read on the forward strand.
AGCATAAACATGCTGCAATGAACTGCAACCCTATGAGCAGGAGCAACTTGCAGCACAAATTGAGTGGACTTCTGCAGACTGCAGCGTCAGTCGGACGCGTGTTCGTATTGAGCTCAGATTTCAGGACCAGTCTAATGACCACTGAAAGTCCCGCTGACTTTGTGGGGTTTTTTTTTTTTTTTGTTTTTGCACACCACTGCCGTCTCCTTTTTGCTGCACTATCGCTGTGCCTCCTGCAGGGAGCAGCAATCACCAACCTTTGGGAAGTGACGGCGCTGCAGAGTGAGCCAGTTAAATTGATGCCCTTTAACAGTGAGGAAACACCTGATACTTTAGTGTCAAATTAAATGAGATTTTTGTGTTGCCGGCTTTCTTCTGGGTTTTTATGAGAAGCTTGCTGCTTGATGTGCTCATTAGTTTTGGACGCGTAATTTTTTGGCGTTGTATTGTCCGTTAAGCGGGCTTTAACTTCTCTAAAGTCAACCAAAGTTCACGAGGAATAATCCGGAAATTGAACAGTATCATATTTTCAGATTAAAATTATCTACTTTCGTCATGTCATACTATTAGTTTACAATTAGTTTGTTTTTTGTTTGTTTTTTTTTGAAAAGAGAAGTTAACCTTCATCCTAGACTTTCTCAGCCACTGTAAGAGAGCTTGAGAGTTACTAACAGCTTTAACCACTGATCTATTCAAGCGTCCCAGTAAGACACAAGAGTGCGACAGTGAAACGTAAGCAGCTATGCAAATTTCAATTCTCATTCATTTCAATTATTTACACATTATGTAATTTTACTCAAGCGCTGACATTTCTGTGCACCGAGGACCAAGACACCGCAACCAAAAAAAAAAAGGCAGGAATCATCACAATGCATCTTCTGAGTGTTATTTGGTCTCACTGTTGTGTGTTTCGTATTACTTTGTAACCATTTCGTGTCTCTTTTTTGCATCTTACTTTCCAACCCGTTTTGGCCTACTCGGCATGGCCCTACCGTTCAGTAATCCCCTGTGTTCAGTTAAGTCTATTCAACCTCTGAGTATCTATTTCCGTTTTCTAGATTGCTGTTTTAGCAGGACCAGTGGATCAGTGAGGGGGAGGCAGGTGAAAAGGTGAAGTCGCAAGGAGTGGAGGTAATGAAGGTAGGTGAGTTTAATTACCTGGGGTCAACCAGGGGTCAACTATGCAAAGCAATGGATGGTGCACAAGAAAAGAGTGCAGACAGGGTGGATAGCAGAAAGAGTGAAAGGTAAAGCTTACAATGTGGTAGTGAGATCTGCTATGATGTACTGCTCTGACAAAAAGACACAAGGGCTGAGCTTGAGGTGGCAGAGCTGAAAATGTTATGATTTTCATTGGGAGTGACCAGAATGGACAGGATTGGAAATGAGCACACCAGAGCTCAGGTTGAGCAATTTGGAGACAAAATTAGAGAGGCCTGTGCCGAGGAGAGACAGTGGATATAATGGACAAAGGATGTTGAAGATAGAGCGAGAAGCGAGAAAGAGGAGGAGAAGAGGAAAATTACAAAGTTTGTGGATGTGCAGAGGGTTGGTGTGGCAGAGGAGGATGCGAGGGCCAGAGTAAGATGGGAGAAGATGAACAGTTTTAGAACTGAAGAAGCCTTTCGACTGAGAGGTGAAACATCTTCAAGACACTTTAAAGAAGTCCAGTCGCTTTTACAAGCTCCAGACGTGACCATGACGTGGATGACTGACAGCCTACGCAGACAATAAATAGCTTAACAAAAACCTGCTGTGGTTGCCTCTCTCCGAGTAGCGAATAGGCATCACCAGCTACCGACTTTTATTTTGAAGTTTCAGTAGCGGATGTCCCGCTGGTTATTGGGGCTCACTTGTCGCTGGTTGAGTTTTGAGGGAGAGCGAAGCGGCTCAAAGCGAGCTGCGGAGGGGGAGCGCACAAACCGGTGCGCGTTAATTAGACCGCAGCCCGTTTGGACACTGGTTTCCGTACAAAATACAGTTTAAACAACTTAAATATACTGTTAAAATATATATGAAGATTATAACCTGCCTGAAACATTAGGTATTTCTTTTCTCCTAATGAGAGTGAAGAAGTGCGGCTACCCAGCGCGGCGGAGGAGCTGAATTTCATGCGTTCGCGTCAACTTTGTGGGAATAATGTAAGTGTGACAAATGCTATTGGAAAATGGAGCAGTCGGCTACTCTGGACATAGAGACTCTCAAGGTAAGCCAACAGTGAAAAGCACCTGCTGCTTATTATTATTATTATTATTATTATTTATTTGAATTAGAACAGACATATTTTTACAGGTGGAATTAATAATAGTTTACGGCGCATATTAAATTTCCCGGCATTAAAAGAGTTCGAGCCGTGCTCTGCAGGGCAGGAGGACACCTGTGGATGCCTGTGAATTTTATTTTATTTTTTAAAATGTTGATGATGTTGTTTTAATGCAGCAGCTCAAACTCATGTAGAGTCCTCTCTGCAACAGGTGCACCCTCCGGCTGCAAGTGTTCCTGTAAAAATCCCAGCTAATTAAAGATGAATGGAAAGTGTCTGCTTCTCTCTACAGGCCGGACTGTGATTAATAACAACTGACCGGCGCTCAGGCACTTCAAGAAGCCTGTCTGCATGGAGTCCTTTACACATCCACACCCCCCACCTTTGCACTATACCTCATATTGTATGCATCCTGCTCTTCAAGAATCACTGTAATGTGACAGCCTATGAATATTCTGCTCTATGCTTTCTCATTATTATTCCAGCCTAGCAGTGGAGGCAGTAACCTCTGGGTACAGTATGTGCATCTTGTCAGTGCTGCAGCACCAAAAAAAAAAAAAAGCAACTCTGAAGTCCATCACAGGTGAGGTGACTCTTTATCAGTTGAGAAACCCCCTCCTACCCACTCTGAGTCCGTCCAGCGCTTCCAAATCAGTCTGCAACTTTTCCTTTCACCAGTTTGTCCTGTTTTCAGCGAGCGCTGTGCTCCGTTGAATCCTTTGAATTGACACCGTGTTATCTAATTAAAACAGAGGCTTTGTTCGGGGTGCTTTGTGACATCATTTCTGTTGATAATGCTGTGTTCAGTTTGGCACTTCCCCTGTGCATTCCTCTGATGAATGCAAATGACTGCTACGGGGTGCTGTCCAAAATGGCCCCGTTGGCTCTCAAAGGATTTGCCGCGGATTAGCGGGGAAAGCTAGTTTACTGTGGAGAAGTGTGCATTTGTTTACATCAGCAGTTTGTCGTCCGTCTCACTCTCCACGACCGCCTCCAGAGCTGTGGAAGAATCCGCCCCGGAGACTTAACATTAGCTCTCAACTATAATTAATGATGCAAAGGTCAGGAGGCATTGTTGCACAGGCGACAGGTGAGAGAGCCAGAGTGTCCTTGAGTTACGGCACTGAACCCCAAGTTGTTCCCAAAGGCAGCTGCCGTTTGTGTGTGAAAGGGAAACACATTGTAAAACCACTTTTGTAAGAACCCATCTACTGCTAAAAGGCTCTACATAAGTGCAGGCAATTTGCCATTTCACGGAAGTGTCTTCAAAAGCAGAGCTGTGTGCAACACAAAAAGGAGGCTCTCCCTGAATAGCATCTTCAAACAGCCTGTGATGTGATGTTCTGACTTGTTGGCTGTGAGTGCGCCGACTGAACAGCTGCAACCTTTTGTTGCGCCGAACTTATTGGAGATCTTTGATCCCCGCTGATCTCATACTTACAGCACGGTTACCTTGTTGCTTTGACTTTTAAGGAAGCGCGCGGCCATCCATCGATCCATCCAGAAAGGGCAACCAAACTGCAAAAGATGAACCCATTGACAAACTCTGCTGCTATTGTAGCTCCGCCAGAGATGAAGGAGCTGCAAAAATTGGATTTTGCGTACAAGTGGAATGACTATTGACAGCACACCCTCCCCGCCCCCTACCCGCCAAACCCAAGTGCTTGATTGTCACATCAACAAAGTGTGAGAGGGTAACGTCAACGCGATGAGCTCGGCTTTGAGGAACGTAATTGGCTTTCCCGCTTACAGTCGTGTATTCGGGCGCAACGGTGGCCCTTTGATTGGTCTTTCTGTCAAAATAAAAGCCCAAAGAACCTAAATAAATAGGTGCTTTAATACTTGATGTCAGATATGGAGCTAGATTGTGTCCATCTATTTTCCGTGCTGCTGCCTCAGCGATTGTGCAGTGCTCACACGCGGGATGGATGTGTACGAGCTTTCCAGTCATTAGTGCATCTCAAATGTTTTCTTACCTCCAGCTGAGGCATCCCTGCGGGACTCCAGTGGCACCGGTGAGCGAGAGAGCACTCGCCGATTTGCTGATTAATGTTATCAAGCATTAATAACATCTCATTTTCTTTCATTAGGGGCGTCTCAGCTGTATTTTGCTGCCTCTGCAGCATGTCGTGTGTTTGATCAAAGCAGCGTGTAGAATATCACCCTCTGTGCTAATTGCTGAAGATGAGGCATGCCAGCAGTGGGAAGGGACTGCTGGGTAATTGCCGGCTTTGGCTGGATCCAGCTGTAAAATCTGTAGTGAAAGCTCCGAGGACCTGGTCCCACCCCGAGGCGAAAAGTAAAGTGACAGATTCAGATCTCAGCACAAACTTAAACGGGATTGATGAAGAGGCATGTGCGAGGATAACTGTGGTTGCGCAACAAATCCACGAGGATGTTTCCAGCACACAGTTTCATCTACAGAGATAGCAGCTTTTTTGGCCTTTTGTACCTCAGAGAAGCTAGTTTATGTGTAGGTGTTTACTTCCTATTAATAGAACCTGCATGTAAAACGGGCTGTAGATGGTAAACCATCGGAGATGATTTCAGACCCACCTGTTCACGATAATCCATGGCATTTGTCTCGAGTGCTGCAGAACATATTTCGATGATTTCAGTACAGACAGCTCCGTTTGACTGCTCAAACCTCTGAGTGGAGGAAACTTTCTTCTATAAACCGGTCTTTACAGATTTTAGGCCTCAGAGTTTAATTCAGTCTCAGACTTCTATTTGTGAATGCGCGTATGGTCATTGTCAATGCTGTTATTTGCATTAGTAAGAACAGCAATACTAAAACTCGCATAAGCTAAAAATGTCTCATTTTGATTAAACTATACGAATATTCAGCAAGGGTCAGATTGCTTTTTACTTTGAAGCAGTGTAGGTCAGTCCGTTTCTGACCTACACAGCATTTAACAGATTATTATTATTAAATTCTTTATTTAAACAGGTAGTCTCATTGTGATTGATTTTTTTCAAGAGAGACCTGTATACAAAACATATACAGAAATTGAGGCAGCCACTAAATAAAACAACACATTATGTATGATCACAAATTTAAAAAAAAAACCAGAGTAGTTGCTTGGGGGTGTGGAAAAGTCGATAAGCATAGTATTTTGAGTGGCAATATTGTATTGCTACAGGGATACCAAATATTTATCCATCCATCCATTCACTTTCGCTTATCCTGTTCAGGGTCGTGGGGGGGCTGGAGCCTATCCCAGCTGACATGGGGCAAGAGGCAGGGTACACCCTGTACAGGTCACCAGCCTGTCACAGGGCCAACACAGAGAGACAGACAACATCTACACTCACATTCACACCTATGGGCAATTTAGAGTTTCCCATTAACCTAACCCCAGTAAGTGCATGTCTTTGGACTGTGGGAGGAAACCGGAGTACCCAGAGAAACCCCACGCAGACACAGGGAGAACATCCAAACTCCACACAGAGAGAGGGTGGGGCCTGAGCCAAGATGGAATCGAACCCAGGCCTTCCAGATGGTATTCTAACTGTGAGCAGTTAGAGGCAGCACCACCGTGCTGCCCCAAATGTTTATATTTTATTAAATAAATGAAAATACTCTGGGAACACTACAAACAAGGGGGCTCATCTCACGCACCACCATCCTGACATAACGTTAGCCAAGCAAACTCACATTAAATCGTCTCAACTGAAAAACCGTCCAACACGGGACACACTTAGCTCAACAAAGCGACCTCCTAATTCAGAGCAAGCTAATGGCTCAGTAACACAAGTAAAAATAGGACAGCAGCCTCCCTGGATCTACAAGAAAAAAATCTGTGGCTGCCTGGTGATTGTATTCTGAGACATTCTGTGACTGATTGCAAGTTGTGGTGACTAAATGGTTGCCCAGAGCTTGAGGGTGTTGCACACTCATGACCACTTTCGATCATGAGGTCATTGCACAGGTTTCATGATAGGAGGCAACCTTTCTGCAAACGGTTGCAGTCTGGCTTGGACTGACTGCAGTCACTCTCAGAGAGATTGCTGAAGGTTTGCAAACAATTGGTGTCTAATTTATAAATGCAGACAGATTGCCAACATGTTGCCATCAGCCTGAATGAGTCTATGTCAACGAGGAGAACTTGAGGTGACTCAACTGGCTGTCAGCCGGTTGTATTCTGGATATATTCCTGAGAGCAGGAAGGCTGCTGAGTAATAGTTAAATGTGAATTTCTATCTGTAGACAGCAACAGACGTGATGTTTTTTTTTTTGACAATTCATCACAGTTAGTTGCTGTACTACCAGAAACAGATTACATATAATTGCCAAGTCGACCCCATTCAATCGCAGACTGATAGCAGACAATGGCAAGTTTTAGTGACAGTTTTGTATGCTTGACAATCAAATGTTGCAGCAAAAAAATAAGTGAGATTAACATTATCTTATTGGACGAAACGTATACTGACAAAGTTTAACTTTGGGGACATAATTTGCAGTTGAAAAAGGTGATATATTGTAATACATGTTATTGCAATACTCAGCATATCACAAAATGTTAAAAATAGCAGTAATATCGTATTGTGAGTGAAGTATTGTGATAATATCATATTGTGGGGTGTCTAGTGATTCCCATATCTAGTAGTTGCAGATAAGTAACTATAACCTTTTAAAATGTTCCAGTGAAATCAGAGAAAGTACAGTAATCCCTCGCTACTTTGCGGTTCGCTTTTCGCGGACTCGCTGTTTCGCGGGTTTTCAATCAATATTAGTGTAAAATATTTATTGTGGTACTTTTGCTGTTTCACGGGCTTTGCGGTACTCGTTCTTCACATGCGTAGTACGTGTTGTACAGTAATATATATATGGTGTATAAGTGTGTGGGGAGGGTTTATAAAAACTTATAATAGTGTATAACTACTAAAATAATGTATAAGTATTAAAATAAATATAGCGTCCCTACTTCGTGAATTTTCACTTATCACGGGTGGTCCTGGAACGTAACACCCGCGATAAGTGAGGAATTACTGTAGATTCATAGTTTTTTTTTTTTGTTTTGTTTTAGCTCATTCCCTTTATATGCAGCAAGGTATTTAAAACCAGTTTTTCCAAGTTCAGTGTAAATAAGTGTAAAGAGCTCAAATGTTCGGTGACCTGACATTGCAAGTACTGTGTTTAAATTCAATCAAGGAGCTGAGTAAATTGGCAGTATTTGCAGTAAACTTGCAGTAGACTTGTAAATAAACATCATACAATGCTCCTCTCTTCTATTCGCTAGGAAGGACCATCCCATTTTTTCATATAAGTTGCATGGGTGAGCAAGAAAAGAATCACCTGTCATAAATCGTAATGCGCTGTGATGCACAGAATCAAGAGGCTTCAAGGTGTGTGCATATAACCACAATCAAGCACAGACAAAATCGTGAATTGTGCAATGATCTTACAACATGCCAATGAGAAACACATCTATATAAAAATATATAGATGATCTTTGTCTAATTTTCTTAAGACGTGTTCTGCATGGCTTTTAAAAGTAAGTCTAGCATTCAGCCAGAGTCCTAAGTATTTATAACAGTTTCAATTTTATGATCATGAAGGGTTTGAATATAGACTGTAGGCTGGATACTTTTAGGCTGGATGCTTTTTAATTGTGGAAATCACAGATGAACTACCTTAAGAGGTTACAGTGTTTGATAATACCCGGTGTCCATGAAACCTCCCCTCCGTACATTTCTTTAGTGCTCAAGAGTCCAGTTTTCTTCTCTCTCGGACAGATTTATAAAGCTCGAAGCTCTCCTTTTTCCTGCTGAAGGTCAAAGACCAGCACATTTGACAAGCACCAAGGTTTAACTTGAAAACTAAGTGTGGGTATTTCAGGAGTTGGTTTTCACTGGGACAAGGCCAGAACCCATACGTAAGGGTGAATAAGATATACAGTACCAGTCAAAAGTTTGGACACACATGGGTAAGTGTGTCCAAACCTTTGACTGGTACTGTATATCGATACCAAAATTCTGGAAACACATTAAATTTATTTTTTATTTTGTTTGTTTTTAAAATTTCATAGGTCGCATTGTATGTACAGAAGCTGCAATTCTTCCAGAAAAAGGACGCCCACAGGCACAGGAAAAACTACCCATGGTAGATGGAGCCTAGAGCATGTGTAATAATCATTTTGTACTGGTATCAAATTGGATATCGAGAATTGTGTAACGATATTGGTTCTGGTACCAACTACTAATTTTCAGGTGTTGTGACATCCGTATTGGGACTATATTCAAAGGTCACCCCCACCCAAACTACTTAGACGTGACATGCTAGATTTATAGATTTATACCACAGGACAGAATCAGAGTGCCACTGTGCAGCTGTTTGTGTCAGAGTAATCATTTTATCTGAATTAAACTTATTTTAATAGTCATTCAATCAAAACTGAAAATTTGATTGATTCACAAAAGGTTGGTGAGTTTACGTGAATTAAGGTCTGTAATAGAGCTTATTGCCCCATGATAGTTGTATCATAATTGCCATTTTTAAGTGTCCATCTGTCTCTGCAGTTAACAGCAGCAGAACTTTGAAAACAAGAACAAGGGGATTGGCCACTAGTAAACTTATCTTTCTGGTGGAGGCTTTAGTGAATCTCCAAATATGCTTGGATAGGCATTAATATATCTGGGTATGCCTAAAATGTAGAATGAAGTTTTCAATACTTTAATCTGACTGGCAGATAAATGAAAATTTTAAAAAAGTAAAGAAGAGATGGAAGAAACACCCTTCAGCCATGGTATCAGTGTTGGAAGTTGCATAGTTTGTCCACCAGAGGAAGCTCTTCAACTTCCCTGTTGGCAACACGTTTGGAACGCCACAAACACGACAAGCAACTGATCTGAACAGCCGGGCAGAGTGTGACTGAGTAATCCACGATTTTTAAACAGCGCTATTATATTATCTTAGTAAAGACTCATAAATACTTGCACATAACAAATGTTAGGGAAATGTTTTTTGTGTCTGAAAGAAAAAACTATTGTCCAGTATACTGGCCAAATATCAGTATCGGTCTTAAAAACCCTATATCGGTCTGGCTCTACTGCTTTATAATTGTACAACCTGTTATATTCTAAACCTTCTGAAGCTACCATTAAAAACTGAGAATCAGAACAGTTTTATTTGTAATCAGTGTTTTGCTTCTTAAAAATCAGATGCAATTGCACGCCTTCGTCGGTCCAGGCCAGCGTGTTTGTGAGCGTCAGCTGTGACCGGCATGCTGAAATGACAAATTGACAAAGTGCCAGCCACTATGCACTCCTCCATTTGCTCTATGAATAACTGAGCTTTAGGAGGCAAGACTGGACCAGAGTAATATATGCATTAAAAATCCTTGCAAAGAAATCACAGGATCTGCTAGCGTTGGGAACAGTGGGTTGCCATAGAAATTACAAGTGCTGAAGTTTCCCCTAGCAACAGTGGATTGAAAATAGACTAAAAGTGTCCAGCAGGGCCATGGCTGTAGGCTAAAAGATTGGTTCGAAATAGTTTTGTTTTTGTTTTTTCTCGGAGTTATTAATGTTGGTGGGTCCTCTCGGATCCCAGTTAAGTGTAAAGATCTCCTGATAATTTTGCGGGTTCAGTAGCTCAGGTCAGTTTTGTGCAAGGCATCTTCCGGTGTTGTGGCTGTGAAAATGACTTGCATGACTACACTGAGAGATGATATTGTGCCTCTGTGTAAGCACCTCTCATAATGCTCTTGTCCCTCAGCAGTATCGCTGGTTAAATTGGAATCACTGACATTTCTAGGCCAGCGTTATGGGTCATTTGTATTTGCTGCTAAGTCGCAACATCCATTTGTGAGACATCTGCTACGACTACCAGATGTGACCCAAACTGTTCATCCATGGAAACAATCACTTGAAGAGTGGATTAGGTTGTTTAACACTAAGCTTGTGGAAATCTCCTGTTAGATGCCGTGTTTGCAGCGAGGTATGCTGTTATTACCCCCCACCCCCGCTTTAGAGATTGCTCAATCATCCATGCCCTTCCAAGGAGCAAATGTCAATAAAGTTAAGGATTTGGTAAAAGAGGCTTCAGTGCTTCACAGCACAGCTGAAAAATGTGATTTCGATGGGTTAGTAAGATTTTTAAATGACAGAAATTACTTGGAATATATAATGGGTCAGTAATGTGCCATGAGCAGATTTTCTTCTCCTTACATTGAAGGTAAGGAGTTTTTATTCTTCAAGGCTGAGCTGTTCTAAGTTTGAATGGCTTTTTTTTCTTTTCTTTTCAGAAGGATCTAGGACAGCAGCTAATTATTAATTTAATTATTGATTGAGCCGCCAGCATATTAAAAGGAGCCTATTATCCTACATACTGTGACATTGGTGGATGGTGGATTAACATACATGCAAATAATCCTTGAAGTATGATTTCAGACTGCTCTAAACCAGGGATGTCCGAGGGGAAACCTCCAGAGGAGAAAAATGAAGCCAACACGGAGGTGGCAAAAACTGCAGCTCCTCTAGGTGCTGCTTGAGGCTTGGTTCCAAAAAGGGAGTCAATCCCTACAGAGTCCCATGCTAAAAAGCATCTTTACAGTACAGGAGACAGAGCCTCTGCAGATAACCCCCCCCCCTCATAACTCTGAGTAGGGTGGATTTATTTAGTTTTTAGTAACTCATCCACCTGGATAACTGAGTGAAAGGCATGCCCTCACTGATTGACAGGTGTTGAGACACAGGCAGCTGGAGTCAATCAGTGTCTCCTGAGCCTCATCCACTCATACACTGTTATTTATCAGTATGTTATTTATCTCTAACCAGCTGATATGTGTGTGCATTGCACCCATACAGTTCATGAATGACGCTTTCTAACTTCACCAGCGTCTGTTGATAACTCAGCCAGCCTTTCATCCATATAAGGTAACGTCTGGCTGCAAAACACCAGCGTGGCAGCAGCCAAAATGCTAACGGGTGTCATCTAGTGGGCGACATCATGATGTCTACTTTCACCTTTTAGACTGTTTGTGGGATTGTCGTGATATACCAGTATTGACTATGATGGTTAAAAATAGCGAGTTCATATAGTGTCAAAAAATACATATGATAATAAGGTTTATCGTAGCAACAGGCTTTCACTAACCAATGCATCCTCAGCTTATCTGCACACTCACACAGAAGAAGGTGACTACTACTAACAGCATTCAGCTTCTCTTACACACTAGGAGTGTCTTACCTCCCACCACAAACACTCTTGAGTCTGACTGAGTCACTCACACAAGTGCAGTTAGGCTGTTGGGTGCAGAGACTGGAGACGGGCAAAGTGTTGTGGACTTAATTTTTAATTTAATTACCGGTTTATTATCTGTTCTTGCTGCCGCTTCTCTCTATGTGCTCTGAGCCACCACCAGTGTCCTACTGTGTCCTATGTCTTGGCTTACAGGTGTCCCTACAGTAGCTCTGTAGTGTAAATCTGATATTCACAAGTCTCAATGCTCAGACAGAGCTTTTTTCCCTATTCTTGGCTCTGCATGATGGCAGTGATTAAAAGATATTCTGAATATGGCCACCTCAGGCCCACAGCTCCGGCTGTGAGGACAAAAGCCCCACCCACCTGCTGTTGATGAAACCTCCTCTTTATACGGGGCATCCAGTGGGGAAAAAGTTGGCTCAAAGGGGAGGGTAGAAGGGGAAGAAAATCACTTCTTCCAGACAGAGGATAAACTGAGGAGCTGCACCAAGCCCCAACATAAGATAAATAAGGATTATTTTGATCTGCAAGTCATGAAAATTCTCTCCAGTAGAGTCCAAGAATAAAAAACACAGAACAAGAAATGAGCAGAAGATGCCCGCTTTACATTTGTGTGTATATAAAATGTATGTGAAAGAATAGTTGTAGTGTACAGACAGTTTTCCTACACTCAGAGGCAACATTTCAGATTAATTCATGTTTTGTCCCTTTGGTCTTTGGAATATCACATTCTTCAATGAAGTCACGAGTTGGTGTTGCAGAGTAAAGGACCTCGGAAAAAAAATGCAGGCGTTTCCACGAATTCATCTACAGCCTGAAGGTTGTATGTCTATTTCTAGCACCAACCTTTTACCACCACTCCACACACTGCCTGATGATGCAACGCTGCACAGTTGTACAAAAACAACTTCAGTGTCTCTGGTTTTATAATGACTAAAATTCATCAACCGCTCACCCTTGTAAGAGATATTGATTTGTTGCAACACCACAATACCTTCACAGGCTGTGACTCTGTGTCCTGACTGTTAAAACTGATTTTCTGCAGCCCAACTCGGTCTATAAGTAAGACATCTACAACCATATATATTCTTCTATCACTGTACTCAAACCCCAAACAAAAGTAGTTGAGTTCTTCTTGGAAAAAGTCTGTACCCTGCTGAGAGTCTTTGCCTACTCTGCCACAATTAATGAGAGCCTGTCTGGGGACCAAAACACAATCTAATGATGCCTACCGTAAGTGTCTTATGCTAATGGAATGCTGAGTGTGAAAAAAGCATGTGGGGCATGGCTTGACTTGTGCATGCATTACACGTCTGGGGTCCCCCAGGGGGTAACTGTGCGCAGGTGTGTCAGTTATGGATGTGTGTCATGCAATTAAAGCATTTCATACTGATTTGATAAATTAATTGTTTCTGCTGTGTGAGTCTAACAAACTCTGCTGCTGCTCCTGGACATTTTGTCTTGGATCGTGTGAGCTGGTGCCTTTTCTTTATGCATAACTACACAAGTGAGTGGCGTGGCCACAACTTGGTATAAATTCAGCCCAACTGCAGCTGAGAGCTCAGCCAACCTTGCACCCTGTGATCGAGAGTTTCACGCTGTCAGCCAGCGGTCATGATCCGCTGAAGAACAGCAACTGCTTGCCCTCATTCGGACAGCTGCACTTGACAGACATCATCTTCTCTGATCTCAGATCAGAGCTCCCATGTCGCAGCTTCTTCATGGCTGGCGGGCACCTAGTTATTCAGGCAGAGTGGTGAGCATTTTTGCTGGCACAAAATCGACCCTTCAATCAAATTCCTGTTTATCCTGTTTTGATTGATGTGGAGTGTGAAGAAAAACACAGAAATTGCAATCATAATTTAAACTTTATCTGATGGGAGGAAGGGATGCACCACATTTTTTTAAAATTGTTTGTCATGTTTTACTTTGAACCTTTCTTGGGTTAGCAGACTACATAAAAAAAAAAAGACAGAAAAGTGCAGAGGGGGGGGGGTCCTCTGCTTTTTTGAACCTCATACACTAACAGTGTCTCGTGGCACATTATTTTAATCTCACTGTTTGGAAGCCCAAATACTGCCATATTGTCAAAAACAAATGTTAGTAACAAATCAGCGTAAAGCTTTGAACTCTTTATTGGATCATCACAGTCCTCCACTGTCTGACTGCTGATTTAGCTGACTTTTCTTGAAGTGCTGCTTGTGCTTGTTTGTACAGAACAGACCTAAACACAGAAATAAAGTCACTTTGTAGCTCTGATCACATGTTCAGATCGGGGCACCTGTAACACTCAAAAAGGATATGCACTGGGCAAAAATCTTGTGGGACCCCCAATTTCTTTGTCTTGCTTCCAAGGAACCATTGCTCGAGCATTTTTGAAAAATGATCCCAAGTAATGGTTTCTTTGTTACTATCAGCCTGATGCAAAACCACATCATGTGTCCCCATTTCTTTAGCTCAATATACCAAATACAAAATACCAAAGATAAAACTATATTTTTTGTACTAACAATGTGATTCCCAAAGATCTATTAGCTGAAAACTTGGCATATCTCAGCATGGTGTGCAGTATGGCCTTAAAAAAATTGAGAAAATTGGACAAGTGGAGGACAGAGGAAGTAGTGGCAGGCTTTTAAAACTATCCACAGTAAATGAACAGTATCTGAAAGGCCTGTCTGTAAGGAATGGGGGGGGGGTCCAGCAAAGACTGACACAGGTCTTCATCTAACAGGAAGAAAATGCAGAGAGATGCCAAATTACAGTAGAACTGGAAAAGAACAGTACAGAAAAGCGCCATCTGATTTTGATTCACCATGCAATACCATCTGGAAAGCATCTCACTGGCAGCAGCATCACTTTTCTCATACACACTGCCAATGCCATAAAAACACACCTGGACAGAAAAACACACAATGGATCAGTCATGGATCGGCCTCCTCAGAGCCCAGACCTCAACATTATTGAAGCAATGTGGGATCATGTTGACAGAGAACAGAACAAAAGGCAGAAACATCCAAAGAAGAGCTTTGAATGTCCTTCAAGAAGCCTGGAGAACTATTCCTGAAGACTACTTAAAGAAAATCTTTACAACATAAAAAAGTTAAATACATAGCAGAATCTAAATTTTGGTATTATTTAAATAATAGATGAAAACAGGCCCAAGATAAATACAGTGAAAAATAATGTACAGTACTGGTGTTATTCATCTAATTTGTTTTCACTGGACTCACACAGGTTTGAGCTGACAGGATACACAAATGAAATATTTGATGGCTTTGACGACACATTATTTTGCCATAAGTATAACAAAAACTTTGCAAACCAGTGTCCTTCTAGCTTCTCATTTAAAATCTGACTCAACAAAGAGGAGTGAAAGTGAGCAAGTGAGCGAGAAAGAGAGAGCATCATGGTCATGTTGGCTCACTTCGACCAGAGTTTGCAGTCAAGTGAAAACAGTTTTGCAAACATATGGGCAGAAGCTGTTGGTGTAGCTACAGCGAAGTAGCTCCAATCTGCTGTCCCTCTGCTGTTAGCTTCCTCCATGCTGCGTTAGCGCTGCTGCTGAGTGAGCACAGGTCAACATAGAACTGAACTGATTGGATCAGACCGGCTCACTGTCAGAGATATATGATCCAGCTTTTTGGGTCCGCATCGGACCGATATCCATCCCAAATATCGGTCAAGACTTTAGACTGCATGAAAGATGGACATCGCCCACTGGCTTCTGGGCTCCATGATCTCAAGCCTCAAAGTTAGGGCTTCGCCAATTTGGTGGTGCCCCCCCCCCCCCCCCCCCCTTTTTTTTTTCTGTCTTTCTGTCAAATGCTCATACTCATGTATTCTGAAATTTATTATTTAGGAAAAAATAATCTGTACTATTGTTATGAAGGGATAAATTATAGAGATAAACATATAAACATGTTATATTTACAACTGTTGGACATCTAAACATGGGAGTCTGTCAGGATTGATTCAATTTTGGAATGAGCCTCAAGTGGCAGTTAGAGGAATTGCACCTTAAGTTGGCTTCATGCTGGAGTTGACCCGTGGACAATGTCAAAACATAGTTAAATAGATGACTCATTTATCACAGTAATTGTTTGGCTCACAGGCTGTAAAGACCTGAGGACATTTCTAAAGTTGCATGCTGAACAGTTGGGCTTCTTGCATTATTTTGGACAGTACTAAGGAAACGAGCGTTTCACATGATTAACTTTAGAAACATCGTGCAACAGCTGAGCTCGTTAACAACTGAAAAAATGTGAACTTAAACGTGTCACAGCCTGGTGGGAATGAGTTTGGGCTTTGAGAGTTTCCTCCCTCTAAAGGAGGAGGGTGGGCCGGATTTTCATCACGATGCAAAACGACGACATCACTGAGAAGCTGAAAATGGCACAATGACCATTTTCTCTCAATTATCTTGTTCTCATAATCATTGGAAGTCAAATTAATTGAAAAAAAAAAATAATTGAAAATCAAATTGCCTGGAGAGAGCTCCTTTACTCAAGTCGTGTATCGAGTGCCTGTGGCAACCATCTGAGTCTGTTTCACATCTTGTGCTGGATGTAGCTCCATAAAGCCAGCCATGTGAAATATTTTCCACTGAAAGGTTGATGGGCAGTAATGTTCTAAAGTTCTCAGCCCGAGGCAAGTGCTGAACAGGTCATCTGCAGGAAGCCGTCTCTCTCGGTGACTTTCTTTTCCAAGTACTGGAATGACAAAATGTCAACAAGTAATTAGCAGTGAAAACAAAGCTGTGACATGTTATTAAGTCCGTACAAATGAAGTTTGATTTTTAAAGAACGTAAATACAAGCAGAAGAGAAAGGTCAAGGGCCTTGTTTTCCAGAGTGTAGCTTACATTAATCACTATGATTAGCTCATTAGTATCTAGATTTGGCTGCAGATTTATGTTCATTGACTTGCAGTGTATGCTGTTTAAGAGCTTTTCCACTTCGGGGCCAGTTATTCCGACAACTGATGGCTTTTCTTCTAATCAATGAATCTTGACAGACGATCCCTCTTTCCTTCAGTGGAATAAAATGCACACCCTCTTAAGACTATGATTTGGTTTCTTTCTTTTTTTTTTAATAAAATTATGTCACCTAAATGACCTTGTCTCATGGGCACTGAGCTTGATTGATTACTCTGCTACTGGATTTCATAAGTGCTGTTTCCAGATTGTTGCAAATTGCAAACAACTAATAAGTACATTTTCCCAGTAGAAATCTGTAACTGTTATTTAAGATGTTGACATGTAATTCATTGAGCTAGTATTACTCAAAATACCCCCTTCTCATGCAGTGGTTCAGGCTGTGGAAATACCCTATCTGATATTCACTGCTGTTGTTTCACGTTTTGTTTTTTTGTGCAGTAGCACCACTTTAAAAAAAATTGTAAAGTAACAGCCATGCCTCAGCCTAGAGTCATTTTAGCGGCGCTTGCAAAGTAATAACCACTTACAATATGTGATTGCCTCTGTGTGGAGTGAATATATCCTTGACAGCCGGCTAACACTCAGTTTGTTTGTTTGTTTTCCAGATTACCCAGGAGCAGTTTATTCTTGCATCCCAGTCCCTGCACCTCCAGCGACCAGGCTGCGATGCCGTGTACCCGGTGGGTCTATACGGCTGGAGAAAAAGATGCCTCTATTTCTTCCTGCTGCTGCTCCTGGTCACCATGATAGTTAACCTGGCCCTCACCGTCTGGATCGTGAAGGTTATGAATTTCTCAGAGGTGAGTGCAGCACGACAAGCACACTTGACACTCGGTGTTATCAGAAGGAGCCACACCCAGGATCTCATCGTGAAAGTCAACATATGAAGAAGTGCCTGACCGATACAGGAGTTTTAAGGCAGATACTGATATAATATCTTGGCCAATAATTATTTTTCTTTCGGACCCATGAAACATAAATAGATTTCCCTAACATTTGTTATGTATAGTTATTTTAGTCCTTACTAATATGATAATGGTATGCCAAGTTTCAACTTTGTGAATGCAATAACTCAAGAACAATGTCATCTAGGATTTCCAAATTGATGCCATAGATGCACGTTCTAAAAATCTCACCCAACTTAGTTCTTACCATAATAATGGTAATCACAGAAAGTGACAGTAGTCTCAGTGGATGGATTATGATTTTAGCATTTCTCATTCCTGGTTCTTACCTATCCATTTGCTTTTGAATTGATATGGTGAATAAAGTCACTAAGGCTCATATGCACCCCATTAAGATCTACTGAGACCCGGTAATTATGTGGTCTAGGACTTGTGCTTCCAGAGGATTTGTGCCACCTAAAGATTCCACTGCCAGGAGACTGAGGGGGAGCACTGGCAGCTAACAGAATTAAACATTTTCATTTATCAGCCGATATAAATGCAGATACCGATATATCAACAATAATATTGGCCTGCTGATATATCAGTCGAGCTCTAATCCGAAGCATGTAAAGCAACATTTGAATAAGCCAGGGCCTTGTTGTTGTTGTTTATGGACTGCTGTGGGTGGAGGGAGCAGTCATCATTTTTGGCTGTTTTACCCCCTCTGATTACGAACAGGTGGCCATTATTGAGGGGAAAATGAATTCCCATGTTTATCAAGTTATCTTGCAGAATCATGTCAGGGTGACTCGCTGCCAGCTGAGTAAAATTTGCAGATGGCAGCATGACAAATAATGTCATCAGACAGAACAACAGTTTGCTGTTTTGGGGTGCCTTAGTTAGAGGAAATCTTAAATCTTTATGCGCAGGTAGATACTTGAGGACTAGAAATCCTATGAATATGGTTGAGCTGAATCTGTCCCGTAAAGAAGACTGGTCCAAAATTAAAGCTGTGCTGCTCCAATCCAGAGCTATCAGATGTGCTCATTTGAGCTTACTGCTGCAAGGGAAGCTTGCCCCCTTATTAAATCCAGCATCAATGAAATGAATCGCAGGTCAAAGCCTGTCCTTCATCTCAGTAGGAGAGCTGTAGTGCTGTAGCCAGGACGAGCTTTCCTGCTGTCAGACATTTGTGCATTTTTGGTCTGCGTCTTGTTCTTTCAGACAGATTAACAGCAGTTGAGAAGCTTTTACTGCACTTACAGTAAGTTAACAAGTTGCTGTCAACGCTATCTTCTCTTTACCCCGTCACCTCGCTCATACACTCCATCCTGTGCTGTGTCCATTCCCTCTCCTATGAAAAGGATTTGTAATATGAGCATAATTACTCAACTCAGACAAAATGGCAGTAAGATTTGAATTGTGACTGCTTTAGTGTCATTACTGAGCAAGTAATGACAGCATGGTCAAATAACGGGTCAAGTATAGAATTTATACAGTGAAGCCCTGTTTGAAATGTATAATGGGCATCCCGAGTGGTGTGCTAGATTCATCTGGAATCTATAGAGTTGGAGAAAAGCTTGGCAGCAGAACGTGTTAATCTCAAACAAAATCCACACAGGCAGAAGCGCCTCCCGTGACATTTTCAGAGACAATGCACACAATTTACCATTTTGTCAACAAATTCCCAATGGCACCCCCCCCCCCCCCCCCCCCCCCTCCCCAAAACCCCCTCGACTATTACAATCACTCCTCTGCTCCTTCTTCTGTCATCAATCTATGTCACAAGTAAAAGACCTTATCAGTGCTGTTGGTGTTGCTTCAGAAAATGCTCTTTGCTGCTCCCAATCTCTCAGGACCCAGCAAGTTTCATTAACACCCCCCCCCAAAAAAAAAAAAAAAAACAGTGCCTGTTTTATATACAATAGCTTTTAAGCACCAAGCAATGACAGCATTGCTGTAGAGAACTAAGATGTCACTGATTAACATTCCCACTATTGGAGAACAGAAAAAGTAATTGGATTGGAACACTTGGTGGACACAATGATGCTTGACTTATAATAAAATAAGATATTGGCAGCCTATCAGGGGAGGATATTGTTTCATTTTCTCCAGTACATAAAAACTGCATTTAACTGCCTGTTAACTGGCCATGTCCCGCCCATGGGACAAATGTAGCGCTTCTGGATTTGCAGCCTCATACCGTCACACTAACGCTATAGTCCGCTATTACGATGGTTTTATATGGCAGGCTAGACCCCATTTTGATTGACACCTCATTTGACCAGTCATGTTAAGAAATGGGTTTTCCAGAGCCAATAATAACCAGAGAGCATCACGTAGCTTCTCTATACATGCCCCAATCTTTCTCCAATCTTTCTGACCGGCCAACTCTGATACTAAATCTAAAACCACAGATGTATAGCCAATAAAATTTCTGACACGTGGATATATATGGCACCTTGGGGTTTGTTTTGATATGAATCCACAAGCTTCCTGCGCAATCAGTGCGTCCTCCATGCATAAAACTGAGCAGCAAGTCAGTCTGTGTGCCCGCGTGCGTAGACAGTGTTTACAGTACTTTTTCTCACCAACGGATTGTCAGAACGTGTCAAAAACATACTATATTTCTTCAACGAAGATGACTCACGAGAGTGGATTATTATTTATTAGAGGACGTTGTTGCTGATTCGACTGGTTTTATGGTCGCAGAATCCCACAAACGAACAGTTGTTATTCACAGAAGGCAAATGAGCAGAATGCTTCTAAATATCTGCAGTTTGCTGTTTTACTCTTTTTTATTACTCTGAAAATAAAAACTCATTTATAAAAAAAGTCATTTTTTCTGAATTTTTTTTTTTGTAACACACAATAGTGTATATTGTTTATAAACACATATTTGATTGTGTTTATATGTCTATAATTATAATTAATTCACACTATCAATAAATGTGTGTATAGTAGAGGATGCCTCTGGGTGTTATCTTTCATTGGAGCACTCGTTGATGACTCTATGTTGAAGCATTGAGGAGTTACAGCCATTTGAAGTTTGTGCCATTTGGAGACTCAAAATGGCACTAATTGGTCAACGCCTGGACATCAACACACAAAAACATGTCAAAAAAAGTAATTTTTTGTGTTATTTTGATAAATTTTGAAATGCAAGAAGATAAGACTTCATTCTACAGTTTCATTCTATTTTCCAGTCCATACCTTCAACACTCAATGTGTAGTTACATAAAAATTAATATGAAAAATCTAGGCGAGGCAAAGATCTTCTATTTTTTTGTTTTACAAACTTAATAGCTACATACTAATTACAGTTAAAGCATTTTTGATTGCTAAAATGAAAATTATAGCTTGACATCTTCACAAAGAGATCAAGTTTTTGCATGTACTCCAAAGAGTTCAAGAACAGCAGCTGATTTAATTTGGGTATACTTTTTCAGGTGTTTTTGGCGATTTTTCGTGCAGCCAGTTAACAGGTTAAAAAGGGGGATTCCAAAGAGTGATGCCTTAATTTGCCTAAAATAAGATTGAAAAAAACATTTTTTCCCCCCCTAAGTTTGACTTCAGTTACACATGTTGCATGGTGCTGCAAGTTTAACAGTTCGATCAGGAGGGCTGACATCATCGTGAGAATAGTATTTAAAAAATTCACGTTATGGATACAGAAAGTTGGGAAAAGAAAGTCAAAGTACATTACCTATCACAACAGCTGTAAGGTATCCGCTTGATGGTAATTCGGTGAGTAAATTCAGTATATTTGATAGCTTCATGATAATTCCCCCATTTTTTTTTAAAATGCTTATGCATTAGCAGGTATGATGCCACTCTCGGCATATCCCACATGCTCATTGTCATAGCCCTGACAAGCCGTGCATACATGCAGTTGCTTCTGAATTTGCCTCTCTTTCCTGAATTTCAGTAAAAGTAGCTGTTGTTCAGTAAGCTCCAGGATGAACATGAGTAGCTCAGTTCAAACGATGCACTACGGTGTAAGGCCTACAGGCATTCAATGCCGGACTTGGAATCTACTATTAATCTCAGGATTAACAGTTGATTCCAGTGGGATGGGATAAACACTCAGGTTTCTCACCGTGAGGCTGTCAGGGAACTCAAACATCACAACCTTGATGTTTGCGGTGAGCCGAGTGTGTGAACATCTAGGTGGCTACATCACCCATGCAGCCTGATGATGCATATGGCCCAAAAGCACTGATTGTAAAAATAAAGTTTCTCTCCAAACGACCCCCCCCCCCTTCTAAATATAGGAAAATAGATTATGTGACTCAGTGCTTTTTGAAGTCACTGGTCTGAAAACCGTGTGGGCTGTTTTCCATTTTTATTTATTTATTTTTGTTTTCTGGGTGAAGTGTTAAGCTCTGTGTCTGTGCCATCTCATCCTCGCTGGATCAAATAGGACAATGAAGCATATCTGTAACATTTACAGAACAACTTCAAAGCTTCTGCCCATCTGTTGAGGGCAAAGGGGTAAAGCTTGGCTCATGTTTGGCTCTACAGTTTCTCTCTTAAACCTGACAGGTGCTCCACCTCTGGAATATCACCCTTTGTTTCAGTAATGCTGAGGGTCTCATCCAGGTCAGAGCATAATAACACTGGGCCATTTGTGACGCCCTCCTTTTCTCCTGCCTCTCATCGACTTATTTGAGCGACTGCGTCGTGTACTGAATTCTTCATACCCGCTACTCCACCTCCTTTGCACCGCAGTAGCAACTTCTCAGCCTGACCTCAACACTGCCACACACACTTCCTAAACTCCTCTGACTTTGTTCTCCTGTCTGTCGCCAGTCTTTGCTCTCATGCATGATGGAGCTCTCCCTGCTGTTCTCTGCCTCTGTAATTCACTCCATCCATTTGTGCCGCTAGCACTATGGACTCTTTCAACACATCCCTCAGGGCCAATCTGTTCATACACATCCCTACAAAGCTGCCCTCACACTTCACTCTGCTCATTGTGGTGCAGCAAGGCATAACCTTGTCCAATTTCTACTGAATTATGTACAGCCAAAATCAGCCCCTGAGTAAATGTGAGGTGAAGCTGCAGGATCATGCTTCATTTCATACAGTATTTGGTATTTTATATTTTAAAAAATTGATGTACCTTCTGTTGAAACGTGATGGCAAAGATTCAATTTAAGTGCAAACCACTGGGCTGATACCTGTGGAGAGAGGTAGGACTTGTTGAAAAATTGGGTTGGCTTTTCTTTGCGTGGCTTTTTTAAAGCACACCGGTGAAGCAGAAGATCCTGCCAAACATGTTCTTTTTCAGCAAGTTCAAGCACATGTTTGGAATCTGTAGATGATGAGACAGTTTTTAAAGCAGGCAACTTTAAATTTAGGTTCTCGTAGCAGGAGAAGCACAAGTAAAACTGATTTTTTTATTTTATTTTTTTTATTAATGATCCCTATTTTGAGTGCGTGCATTCACACATTAAATAACAGCTACAATGTGCTCTTAACGGTCAAAAATTGAATGCAAAATGCTACACCCTTCATACCCTCAGTGGCTGCCATGTTGGCTACATAGTAGAAAGGGAGGTAACGCCAAGCAAGTTTTATATATACAATGCTTAACAAATTTATTCGACCACCACCCAATGTGAGGTTTATGCCACAGATACCCTAAATTAACAGTATTGGTAATTACCAAATATTATTGTTTCTGTAATGGTTAATCCATCAGTATGTGCAAGCTCTTTAATCTAAATGATATTTTTAATATTAAAATATAATTATCATTGTTATCCGTGAATTTTCAGATTTACAGTTTTACAAAAAAGCTAAAAAATATATATAGTAAAGCACACTGGTTTTTTTTATTAAGATGACAAATTACAGTCATTTACTTTCATTCCTGAGCATAAAAATTACTTTTAGTTCTTGAATGCTTGATTAATTTCTGACTTCTCAGAGAGTTCCAGTGTGCCAGCTCAAGTTCACATATTAAAACATGAATTTTTAGTCATTTTTAGTTTTAAACAGATTTTTGGCAGATTTCTAATGTTTATGTGTTTTAAATAGTCACCTTCATTGTTGAAGAATTTACCAGTATGTGTTGCCTCTATAGATTTTTTTTTTTTTTGGGGGGGGGGGGGGGGGGGGGCGGTCAATGACAGCATGGTGACCCAGTGGATAGCACTGCTGCCTCACAGTTAGAATAACATCTGGAAGGTCTGGGTTCGATTCCACCTTGGCCCAACCCTCTTTCTGTGTGGAGTTTGCATGTTCTCCCCGTGCTTGCATGGGTTTTCTCCGGGCACTCCGGTTTCCTCCCACAGTCCAAAGACCTGCACTTACTGGGGTTAGGTTAATTATATAATCATAGGTGTGAATGGGAGTGTGAAAGGTTGTCTGTCTCTCTGTGTTGGCCCTGCGACAGGCTGGCGACCTGTTCAGGGTGTACCCTGCCTATTGCCCTATGACAACTGGGATAGGCTCCAGCCCCCCCCCCCCCCCCCCCCCCCCGCGACCCTGAACAGGATGAGCAGAAGCGAATGGATGGATGGATGATGGACGTAGCCACTGTAACATGACCCACGTCTTAGTGAATTCTGTAGACAGTACAAAGGTGGATGTAGCAGCTTGCTCAGAAAAATGAAGCCAACGCAGAAGTGCCTTAAACCTGCATTCTGTCTTAAGGCCACCAGATGGCGATAGCGGTGGCTACAGAAAGACTTCTTGTCTAGTCACTCATTTTGAGTCCTATTGAATAAATTATGTCTGTTTTTGTTTTTTTAAAACAAAACAAAAAACCCTCGCTTACTGGCTCATGACTTGTCAATCACAAGTTGTTAGCCACTGAGCGAGTGGTTTCACAGTCAGACCAACCCCTCCTCATCACATCCAGCTTTTTGCAGCCAAGATGATGATGATGGTGAAAACACTCATTATCATCTCATTAACTTTTTGAAAGCAGATGTCAAAGGGGTGCACTGGATCTATAAGAAAAGCCGGTGGACACTGCACACTTATAGATTAGCAACTTACCAATCACACAGTAAAGCAGTAATTTACTAAGTGAAAATTGTTAGATTCAAATGATGTCAAACTAAGTGATTGAGTTCATAACCTCATCAGGAAAGTGTTTGCTGAGGTCATAGGCCAGTGGAGCCGATGCTGTACAATCATGTCTGTTTGTAACCACAGGACTCGCCCCCTGCTGGCCATTAGAAAGAATGCATTTTTGTGGCACTTCCGCAATGGCTTCGCTTCTCGGAGGCAAGTCCAACCTTTATGTACAGTCTGTGCTGGTTACAGGCACGGCAAGCTGTACAGTAAGTGTTAATAAGCCAGCCATATGTTGCAAAGGTAACTTACAGTAAGTGTATGTCATGTCTGACACTATCCTGTCCATGGTTTACTACATGATAGTCTACTTATGGAAATAACTGAACTGAGACACACTACATGTGCCACCATGTAGTGTGGCACATGAATTTGAGAGCCCAGTGGCTCTCAAATTCTTTTCTGCCATGATGAGACCAGCAGCTAGAAAAAAGTTCATGCCCTGCACCCCATAATTCATTGTTTTTAGCAATCATCAACAGTAAAAAATGAATCGTGTTGTATTTTAGTCAAATAAAAGACAGCTTGACCAAACTCTTGTTTATACCTGGCTGTGGCTGTAGCTCAGGAGGTAGAGCAGGTCACCTACTGACTGGAAGGTCGGAGTTTGATAACCGCTCACGTAAGCCATGAAGTTGAGCCAGATAATGGATAATAGCTAGATCCTGGAACAGACCACCTCAGTGGAATATGAATGCCTTTAATTTCATGTGCCTCTCCTTTATAATGGTCTTACATGCCAAGTGTCTGATTTGACTGTAAAATTCGAATGCAGCGTGCTATCTTGAAGTGCAAGTTGTTCCTTTTTCATGAAGGGATTGGCCAGCTCTTCTAGTTATTAATCATTTCTGTGTGTGGTGAGCATCAGGTTGAAATATTTTGATAGCAGTTAAAGAGAAATGGTAACAAAAAAACAAAAAAAAAAACTGATGCATTTGTGGCAGTGACTGTCATGTTTCACACAGTTAAAAAAAAAAGCTGGGTTTCCGCTGCTGTGTATGAAAAGCAGCAGGGTCTTCAGTCTTTGAGTTGCTGAATTCATCACACATCCCCATTTATGTAAATGCAGTGGACAAAACATTAGCAGCAGCTTTGAATGTAATGTACTGCAGTACAACACTACCTACGTTGACCTTGGTAAAAAAACGTACATATTAAAATACAGCACTAAGCTAATACTAATTCATGCAAATCAGCAGGACCATAAATCTAATTCCTTTCTTACTTCCATGAATCTTCTCAACATTCACTTCTACAGCTGCCACATTAGTCTGTTCCTCCTCAGTTTGCCTCCCACTGCATGCAGCCTGTCACACTGACAGTGCTGAGTGTCTGTGGCATTGTCACCTCGATGTCATGTCCTACTTCTTCCCTGTCACTCAGCGCTGCTGCCTGTCCACCGGCCTCTCTGCTGTACAACAGCTTGAGCTCCGTTTAATGCACTTCGTTGACGGCAGGATTCAGTTTTTTGGGGGGAGGACTTTGGAAAACTGTAATCCTGTAAATAAATCAGTCAGTCAATCAGAAGAATTAACACAGCTTCTTACAGAGTCACTGATGATCTGTTTCAGGACGGAATGGGAAGCCTCAAGCTGAACCAGGATGGGATTCGCCTGGAGGGAATCGGCGAGTTTCTCTTGCCTCTGTATGTTAATGAGATTCAGTCCAGAAGGGTAAGTCGCTCCCTTTTCTCACCAACTTCAAGTTGCTTGTTGATCAATACTCTGACTCTGATGCACTAGGAATAAGTACCATTGACTGAAACACGTGTGAAAAGCTCTTGGGGAGAAAGATGTCTTCAGAGCTGCAGACAAGCTCGTATTGATCTTTCACTGTTGAGGAAGTTATGATCAATTCATTATCAACAAAGGCCAGCTTTCCTCTGAGCTCAGACTTGACAGTGCATCCAGGATACTTTATATGCATGCCTGCATTTAAAAAAAATAAAGAAAAGAAAAAAATTACCCTTTTTCTCTCTGTGTATTACTCCTTTCCTCTTCGGCTTCACTCATTTCCTGTTGTCCTCAAACGGCGTATTATCAGGGCCTCCCATCGGCAGGAGATTGGTAATAGGCTGCTTCTCAGCTGCTCTCAGGCCACATACAACCTACAGGAGATTACAGACGATTACAGGGGGACCAGAGTGTCCCTGCTGGATTTCCAATCAAGCCCACGCAATAAATCCCCCCCTCCCCGCCGCACTCCCTCCCCCTTTCTCCCCTTTGATGTTTAGTAGATTAACCAACACAGCTCCAGCCCAAAGTTGATCCAAATGTTCTTCTCCCACACGAATCACAGACGCTCAGTTGGATCATCCCCTTTTTCAGTGATTAGGCATGGTGCAGAAAGCAATTTCAAGCACTGTAGGCTAGGGTTCCATGTAAATTTGATTTTTTTGAGGGACGTGGATGGAGGAAGTGGCTCGATAGTGGCTCCAATTTGCCACACCAGATTGAGAAACAACTCGGAATTGCCCACTCGTGCTCTTTGATGTCCTAGTTGGAGCTAAATGTTGATTTAAATATTTCGCTCATGTGCTTTAAGCAGTAGAAAACACCTCACGGCCTCAGCAGATGCCCAAACCAAACACTGGACAGAGCCAATATTTCACTCCTCAGTGCAATACCACCTGCAGACATTTTTACTGTCTTGTTTTACAGATGGCGCTGTGCAGCGCCCCTCTTATCTGCTCCACCAGAGATATTTGCAGGACAAAAGTCTCCGTGGGTCACACAATATTTCTCACCTGAGGAAATATGTCAAGCACACAGAGTGTAGGGATTATGGTTATGGAGTTTACACAACAGTGCACAGTGCTTTTCTTCAGTCAGATAACCAGCATTGATCAATAATCCATTACCACAAATGGCAGTGAACTTGGTAGTGCATCAAAGGTTTCTTAAAATCAAATATAGCACGAGCTTCTCTTTTTTTTTCCAAGCTGCAGCTGCTAAACTCACTCTAAGCTGTAGTTTGATTTTTCAACGAGTCAATCGGCGCTTTAAATTTTAATCAGTAACTGAAGCCGTAATCTGCGGATACCATATTGAAATACTCCCTCTGCGTTTTTGGCAGTAACTCTGATGGCTGGCAGCAAAGTACACACTGAGTAGCCCCTTAAAAAAAGGCAGAGTAGTGTCGGAGTAGCGTGTTGCGAGGTGACAGCTGTTCGCTTTCAGTTTGCATTGATTAACTGAGCAAAGTGAGGGGGAAAAAATGCAATCAGGGTGTTTTTATTGTGTTTATGAGGCGACAGCGGGTTATCATTTTGACCTGCAGACTCTTTGGCAGGTCAGAATGATTATAAGTGAATCACTGTGGCTGACACACTCTATTTAAAGGCATGTCTCTTGTTGTGATGCTTTTGTTTTTTTCTAACCATTTTATATGTCGTTCTGTATCACTGTTGCTGTTCGGCCATACTTTCATATTCAATTGAGTTCAGTTCAAGTTCAGTTTATTCCTGCACATTTAATTGCATCCACCTACTTGTCACCCAGGGGAGGGAGGGAAGGAGACAGGAGGGAAATAAAGGAAGGAACAGAAGAAGAAAGAAGCCTCTGTTAATCATAAAACCAAAGTCTTGTCGGTTTTGTTTAAACCTTTATTTAACAATGAAGTGGAGCTCTTGAGATTTGAAATCTCTTTGGCGAGTGTGTCCTGGGGAGCGGCTTAGGCCAGCCTTGTTTGTATTTGATGGTAGGTTTACACAGTTTACAAACTCTATATGACACTGGTGACAAAAAGGCTACATCAATAAATCAGTATGCTTATCACAAAACCAAAAAAAAGGTATTTAAGTAAAATTATCACAATAGTGAAGGTTTTACAAAATTGAGTGTAAATTTGATTTTAAACACATTTCATTTCATTTTGCTTGCAGTATAAACAGTTATTTAACAGTATTTAATAGTTATGTGTAACAAGTTTTGTCTCAAGCGTGCAGTATCGCTGGTTTTTGCATGATATTTGTAAACATTTGTAGCACACCATGAAATTATGTCTTATTTTCCCCAAATAACTATATGTATATCAGATTTTTTGTTTTGATAAACCTACAGAAAAAAATGCTCTGCAGGTTTTTTTTTTGTGTCTTTCAACTTATCTTTTTTTAGACTCACAACTTTAGACTTTGGATTTACTCTGTCCACCTCAGCAGCAGCAGCAGCAGCAGCAGCAGCATGCAGCTGTCTGAATACAGAGCTCTGATAAATCCACTGTTCACAAGTTGTTAGGCACTAAACAGCAGACAGAGTCACCGGTCTGCCACTGAACGCTTTGCAGATAAAGAGCCTGATATATGACCAAAACAGACTTAAGAGGGAAGTGCCCAAAAGCAGCGTATTGATATTATTAGCATATTTTTCCTGCAGTACCTGTATATCCATATATGCTGTACTGTAATTCCTGCATGCCCCTGTGCTGTGTTGGTGCGTCACACTTCTTCTCAGTTGCTTGTACATCGTAGCTTGTGTATAGACGCAGATGTAACTGCCTCTCCAAAGTTACAATTTGGTGTCAGCTTCAGTCTGACATTTTGGCTCTTGCCCATACGGTAGCAAATTTTTAATCACAAGTCCCTCAAAGCATACCCAGCTTTATCTGTTTTCATTGTAAGCGGGACCATAATGTTGAAACATGTTGTATTAAGGATTTGAAATTGTAACCCAATAGTGAGGGCATAAATCAAGTGAGGAGTAAGAGTAAAAAGAGTAACTTGAACCCTAACACTCAGTATTATTATGCTTGTTTTAATCTATGTGTCACGATTGGCCTCTTTTGCTGCAGTTTTCATATCTGAGTTGTCTGTCAAAACTGACAGGCGGACGGATGGATGGAAGGAATATTCTCTATATTATTCTTTTTTCTTGCCCTGAAGGCTTCCTCAGTGCCTGCACATCTGTCCACCTATCTACCCCCCCCCCTCCCCTTCCCTGCCTCCCTCCCTCCACCTGTCAGCTTCCACAGATAACACAGCACATGCAAACTTGAGCCGTTACACCAAACAGAAGCCCGTGAAACAATACCCACGAGATGACCTTAATATCAGATGTATGAAATACAGTTTTGAAAATTCAAGCATGTGATTGCCACACAGCAGTTTAAATTACGCCTGTGAAAGCCACAATACTGTTCTAATTTCAGGCGTGACAAATCAGTTCCAAACTTTACATTCTTACCCATCTGAGAGCAACAAAGCAACTGTAATTTCAGGCTTTTTGAAATCTGTGTCACACTTGGAGTTTTACCTGCCAGAGGAACACTGCTTTTATAATTTCAAGTGTTTGTGAAACCAGGCGTTTGAGGAGACATTTCTTACCCCTCTCACTCTCTTCAAGAAGAAACTTCTCGCGGGGGTCGGTCGAGTGTGGCTGCACAGATGGACAATATCTTGCTGGGGCAAAGCTTAAGTTATGGCTGCTTTTGGTTAATTGGAAAATCATCAGCGTCAGACGCTCATTTCTATCAGAACCGATGTGTTGCTATACGACTGCATTTTTGTTTCTCAGTTCAGTTTTAACATCGAGTTAAAGCAAAGATTTGGGGCATGATATTTCATCTTACTGAGGGAATGCATAGCTTTAATTCCCAGTAGGTTTTCTGCAAACATCTGAAATGAATGCACAAAAGAGAAGTCTTGAGTTTAGCAATTTATCTTTTGGAATTGCTCCTGTTTTGCACATGCATTAGCCTAATAATTTCTGGTGCTTCTTAAGGACAAATTGCAGTCAAATTAGATTCTGTGAACAGCAGTGATATATTTTAGCAGAGTGGTCAGTCCAATATAATGAGTCTTTTTTTTAATTGATGTAATT
Organism: Archocentrus centrarchus; assembly: GCF_007364275.1. Lineage (NCBI taxonomy): Eukaryota > Metazoa > Chordata > Actinopteri > Cichliformes > Cichlidae > Archocentrus > Archocentrus centrarchus. Next base: position 9,101,906 of record NW_022060145.1, read on the forward strand.
CCAAGAACTTTCAATTATGGGCCATTAAGAGGCAAGTGTTATTTTGAAGTTTTTTTGCTGGTGAATCCATTTTATTTTTTCCAGCTTGAACATGCACAGAAAGAAAGAAATTACAGCTTTTTAACTGACTGCACGTGATTAGAACCCACTAATGCAAACTGCAGGTGGGCATAACACAAAGCAGAAGGCCTGGGATGTACACTAGCTTCATCTCCATTTATATAGTATATAATTCTAGCTGAATTCCTACAACCCTCTCCAGCCACAACTTCTTGTAGCTGTAGAATTTTAGCCCATTAGAAACGGCACTACAGAGATCAAATCTGACAGCTGGGAGTCTCTTGATGTGGGAGTAGTCAGTCTTTATTTAAAGATTATCTTCCCAAATCATAGACTATACATACAGTCTATAATAACGCAAGGTTTCTGCTGTTTTTATAAATGATCTGAGAACTTTTTGAACACTAGATGCAGATGGCACACCGTTACTGCTAAAAACTTAAATTAAATAAAAACTTGGTTTGGCTGTGAAAACTGAGCTGTCTCTCTGGAAAAACACTGTGGTACGAGTGCAACACAGTGCCCAGATACAGTTAATCACATCTCTGCTGTTCAGACTGTTGGCTCTCGTTATCGTCTCTGGGGAGCCTGACTGATCTATAAATAGCTGCAGATGCAGGTGTATCTTTATTGGAGTGAAACTTCTCCTTCACTAAGCCTCACCTACTTGCATTTGATAAGCATGAGAGAGCTGATTGTAAGCACTATTTCAGAATTCAAGTCGGCAAAAGACGGCTTAAAGCATCCACCTGTTAATCTCGTGCGGCTTAAACTGCAAACTGCAGCATCGCCTCGAAACGCTGGGACTGCTTTGATTTGCATTGCACGAAAATGCAGGCAACTTTTAATATTAAATATGACTGCAAACGCGTTTTAAACAGCCTGCTGCGAGATTTCATATTTAAATGAGGAAATTAAGGCATAATAAGCATTCCTTTATAACACTTGGCTTTTTTTTAAATGTATTTAGTTGTGCAGCTCAGTATGTAAATGAGCTTCTAGCGCAACAATCGTTATAATTAAAATTTAAATATCTCTATGCAAATAGGTGGTTAGGCTTACAGTTAAACCCTGAACAGTGCTCTTTATCTCTGCTTTAAACAGATTTCATTTTATACTCACTCGCTGAAAGTCAGCAGCATCAGACAGTAGAAAGTTGCTTTGTTTCGAAACTCTTTCACAGGAGCAGAGTGACGTGCTCTTGCTTTCGGCTGTGAACTTATTCATCGTATGCGGGGAAGCATCCTCTGCCTTACACCAGTCATGGTAATTTCTCAGTCTGATGGGGCCCGGTGCACCTACAACAACAGTGCTCCGTTTATGTGCATTCACTCTGATCTGCACTTGACCTTCCTCAGCAGACGCAGTGACTTTAAAAGCCTTTTATGTGATCCCAGGGAAGTGTTAAGGAGCGTGCGAGTGTCTCAGGCGCGGCCCCTCGGGATACTGTTAAACACCTATAAACTCTTTAAAGGGATACTTCAAATCAGGAGCTCAAATTTCTCCGTGATGCTATTGCCTCGTGGCGAAACTTGATGATGCGCATTAACATTGGAAATGAGTGAGCGAGGGAATGAAAATGAACCAAATGACCTCTGCAAAGTTGAGATAATTATTAGGATTAAGGGAAAGCATAACAGCATAATTATTTGCTCAAATATGAAACTGTGTCTAAATGCTTGTAAATGTCTCTTGTTTCAATACAACTGTAAAGATACCGACACGAGCTGAGCAGAGGTTTTCCTGGCTCAGGGCGGGCCTTTGTGGTTGACTACACCCTGCAGAACCACCCGTCTGCTACAGTAAAGACAGCAATAATAAAATATTCCAACTGGCTGCCACCATCAACATCAGTTGAGGGTTTGAATAAAACTAGCACCTGGCTTACCTGACTAAACATTAAAAAAAAAAAAAAAACCTTCTACATGTATTAAACTGTAATAATAACTTTACATGTACCAAGTTAAATTCTCAAGGATGCAGGCCACAAAAATAGTAAAATAAAACACTCAAAGTGTGAAGCCATTGAGTCTTTGTTACTGTACTGTGACTGCATGTTATTCATAGGCATACTGATGTGCTTAATCACATTTAGAAATGTAAAAAAAAAAAAAAGGGTGGTTGATGTTGTTTATACAAATAAATCAAAGATGAATATGCTGCTGTTTATATACAGCAAAATGTATTTAAATCTGTGTATGATTAAGGGGCCGTGTCAGCTTTCCGGTGAAAAAAGAAGTGTACTCCTACACTCATCAGCATTGTCCACCCCCATTGAGGGTATAATGAAAATTTGTATGCAAGATTTGTTCAGCTTAGTAAACACCCATAAAGTAAAAGAGGATTTCATTAATTAACTGTCATTATGGTTGCATGTTTACATGCCTTATGGGTTACCTATACCTGTCAATAACATGCACCTGACAGATAAGTGTGTAATTGTATGTTTGAAATGGACCCTGCAATACTCCTGTCCTGCTGTACTGTAGAACTGTCATTTTAGTCTGGTGTTAATATACCGTATACACGATCAAGCATAACATTATGACCGCTGACAGGTAAAGCAGATAACACTGATTATCTCTACATCATGGCACCTGTTAGTGGGTGGGATATATTAGGGAGGAGTTGAACATTTTGTCCTCAAAGTTGATGCGTTAGAAGCAGGAAAAATGGGCAAGTATTTGAGGGAGTTTGACGAGGGCCAAATTGTGATGGCTAGACGACTGGGTCAGAGCATCTCTAAAGCTGTGGCTCTGCTCCAGTCTACAATGGTCAGTATCTATCAAAAGTGGTCCAAGGAGGGGAACAGTGGTGAACCAGAAACAGGGTCATGGGCACCTGAGGCTTACTGATGCACGTGTGGAGCGAAAGTTGGTCCGTGTGATCTGATCCAACAGGCGTGCTACTATAGCTGAAATTTCCAAAAAGTGATATAATACACTGATACACAGCACACAGAATACACAGTACATCACAGTTTGTTGTGTATGGGGCTGAATAGCCACAGGCCAATCAGTGTCCCCATGCTGACCCCTGTCACCTGCCAAAAGTGCCAAAAATGGGCACATGAGCATCAGAACTGGACCACAGAGCAATGGAAGAAGGTGGCATTGTGATGACGTCCGGTGTTAATTTCGTTGACGAAATATTTTCGTCATAGTTTTCGTCAATGACCCTTTTTTTTCATGACGAATACGAGACGATAACTAAATAAAAACTACCTAAAAGGATAAAAACATCCATCCATCCATCCATCCAGGATAAAAACAATGACGAAATTAATTGACACTTTTGTCAACGAATGAAAACGAGATGAAAATGCTTGGCGGGGACGCCAACCAATCAGAACTTATTTAATTTTGTGAAAGGCAGGGACAAGTTCCGAAAACATCCAATCAAAGGCACAGTTGCACAAATTTGCTCTAAACCCGGGAAGACCAAACTATTCAGATGACTAAATTATGACTAAAACTAAATTGCATTTTCGTCAAAAGACTATGACTAAAACTAAATCAAAATTTGCTCTCAAAATTAACACTGATGACATCATAAAATCTGATAAAGATATTATGATCAAATATACCTGTGTGCCAAGTTTAGTTGCTGAACTCCTGATAGTGTCGGAGGAGTTTGAAGACAAACCGACAGACAGAGATTTTGTTGTAGTAAGAAAAATGTGTTTCCTGCGGAAGAGGATTAGGGCCACTATAAAAAAAAATGGGGCATTGGAAAAAAAAACAAAAAAACAGCCAGAATTGTGACTTTAATCTCACAATTCTGACTTTTTTCTCAGAATTCTGACTTTATTCTCAGAATTCTGACTTTTTTTCTCGCAATTCTGACTTTAATCACACAATTCTGACTTTATTCTCAGAATTATGACTTTAATCACACAATTCTGACTTTATTCTCAGAATTCTGACTTTATTCTCAGAATTCTGACTTTTTTCCCAGAATTCTGACTTTAATCTCACAATTCTGACTTTATTCTCAGAATTCTGACTTTTTTCTCGCAAATCTGACTTTAATCACACAATTCTGACTTTATTCTCAGAATTCTGACTTTAATCTCACAATTCTGACTTTATTCTCACAATTCTGACTTTAATCTCAGAATTCTGACTTTTTTCTTAGAGTTCTGACTTTAATCTCAGAATTCTGTCTTTTTTCTCAGAATTCTGACATTAATCTCAAAATTCTGACTTTATTCTCAGAATTCTGACTTTTTTCTCACAATTCTGACTTTAAAGTCAGAATTCTGACTTTAATCTCAGAATTCTGACTTTTTTCTCAGAATTCTGACTTTAATCTCAGAATTCTGTCTTTTTTCTCAGAATTCTGACTTTTTTCTCACAATTCTGGGTCTTTGAAGTAATCAGCTTAATGACAGAGACATGCAGAGGCGTGCAGTTGGTAAACCAACCTGCGGACGGACAATGGCTGATTTAAGTGAGTTTCTACGTGGGCGAGGGGTGCCAGAAGACACCATTTCAATAATGGAAGAGCAGAAGGTGAGTAACAAAGACAGTTTGTCGGCTGGCACTTTTTTCTCAGCAAGTTACCGTTTGTTGTTAGCATGTTTGTTAGCTAAAAACATAGCCAACATTAAGCTTGTTTTTAGTTGTAGTGCAGAGTGAGTGTAGCCTCCTATTTTCATATTCTATAGTACTGACACAGAATTCTAGTTAGAAGAATTTCACACCCCGGTGGTATACGTCGATCTGTTGATGAAGGACGGGATACAACCACTTGCTAAGCGCTAGTCCCCGCTTGCTAAGTAATTGTGGTCATAGCGATCACTTCCAATAGCGAACCGGTGAAATTCTCAGCCCGGTGCAGCTGACTAGAACCGTGCTGAGAGTTAGGCTAGCATAGAGTATAAATTGTGATTTCAGTCTTGAACAGTCTTAAACTGATATTAGCAGACGGCTAGCGCCCATAATGTGCTGCTTAATTGCCATAGTAAACATACTCAGCTCAAACTGAAAAGAAATACAATAATACTCAAAAACCCGTCAATTCGCCGACTTTGAAGTAATGTGAGACGTGGCCTATTTGCCTAACATTATAAGCTAACAAACATGCTAACAACAAACGGTAACTTGCTGAGAAAAAAGTGCCAGCCGACAAACTGTCTTTGTTACTCACCTTCTGCTCTTCCATTATTGAAATGGTGTCTTCTGGCACCCCTCGCCCACGTAGAAACTCACTTAAATCAGCCATTGTCCGTCCGCAGGTTGGTTCACCAACTGCACGCCTCTGCATGTCTCTGTCATTAAGCTGATTACTTCAAAGACCCAGAATTGTGAGAAAAAAGTCAGAATTTTGAGATTAATGTCAGAATTCTGAGAAAAAAGACAGAATTCTGAGATTAAAGTCAGAATTCTGAGAAAAAAGTCAGAATTCTGAGATTAAAGTCAGAATTCTGACTTTAAAGTCAAAATTGCGAGAAAAAAGTCAGAATTGCGAGAAAAAAGTCAGAATTCTGAGAATAAAGTCAGAATTGTGTGATTAAAGTCAGAATTCTGAGAATAAAGTCAGAATTCTGAGAAAAAAGTCAGAATTGTGAGATTAAAGTCACAATTCTGGCTGTTTTTTTGTTTTTTTTCCAATGCCTCATTTTTTTTTTATAGTGGCCCTAATCCTCTTCCGTAGTTTCCAAATTAAACTAAAAAAAAAAAAAAACATATCTTGGGCATTGGTGGGGTCATTCTGTTCATCCACTGTCTTTAAGGCCATCCCTCCCTTTAATCTGACTGTCTTTTGATTGGCTTTAACTCACAAACAGAAGGTTTAGACAGCAGGTAGGCGGGGCTTCTTCACTTAAACCCAGAACTGTGTGCTTGAGATAACCGTATTAAGGCTGTTCCCTCTCTTTGATATCATACAAATCTAGGAATAGAAGAAACTGTCTGAAATAGTGTTTAGAGGAGTCTGGATTGGATGGATTAGTTGCACACACACTGATCTCAGCACACGTGCAGGCAGAATAGAGACACTTTTAAAGAAAAGAAATTCAGCACTATGGCTAAAATGTCTTTGGGATGCACCAATTATTCATCATTCTTCAGCTCCTCATCATCACGCCTAGTGGCAAACCCAATAGAAGTATCACCCCGCCAAGTCTCTGCCTCCCATTTACACTGTATGGTCTTGTTATGTGAGTGTGGGATCATTTTTAATTTCAAAACATGGTGTTAAAAAAAACACAGAGCTGTCTAAAACAATTCCAAATGAAGGCTAATTTCATTCTGTGGCCTGTGTATAACAGCAGCATCTATTTACTGCTAACTTTTCACCATTAAGATTATAAGGTGATGCGAGGTCAGTGTTGCTGCAGCTTGTTATGCTGCCTGCAGATGTCCAAAAAAATCAATTAAAGCAGTTTTGACATACTGTCTGGGTTTGCAGCCCGGAGCGTAAATTGTCATTATGTCACCAAGCTTTCAGGACCACCTATTTTTACACAGATTAATTTCACTGGATCTTGGAATAATCGTAGTCATTTTCACACAATGAGCTGCAACTGCTACGACATCCAAAATGCTGATACTGTTCTCGAGAGCCCGCTCATGCCTTAGAAAGCATTTTTCCTTATTTATGTTGCTCTCCTAGGTTTATAAAATATTTTGGTCAAGCACCAAGAGAAATCTCTCTAGCTGCTTTAGGACTGTTGACAGACAGGTACGACACACCAAAAACACTGCTGTATGCGTCACACTTTTGCAGACACACACACCCCCCTTCAACCATAATGCTTTGTTTAATAACAATGGTGCAATTGCAGTGGTTGGATATTTAAAATCTAAAGTCCAGGTATCCTAAATGTATTCATGAGTCGATGTGACAGAGAAATGTAGACATCTGAAGTAGAATAGCTGCATGTTGAAGTCTTTTCGGCACGCACGCAGCGCCACACGTGTGCCATCATTCAAATGTCAAACAGCTATAAACTTGCAAAATTCAAAACTGCCAGAAAACCAGGACAGGTCCACAGCTGAAGTGTCTGCAGTGGTGAAAAGGATGCACCCACTCTCATCACTGATGGAAAACGCACATCCTCAGCTGCCCCGCCAACCCCTCCCTCCTCTCCTCTACACTTCATTACTCATCTTTCAATAATTTGGTTTTAATTTGTTCCATTTTGGTCCTAATGTTGTGTAATTCAGTGGTTAATATCCAGGAAAGATCCACTTGGGAAACCTTTTTACTGTAGACTACAATCTACTTCAAGCCAGCATAATTACATTAACTCTGATTTCAACAAGACAAGGCAAGTCTCTATTGGCTGCTGAGCGTGGGGATTTAAATAATTCCTGTTCGCTAATCTTACATATTTAATTTCTTCCTTCCTCTGTGCTTCTTTAACACTGAAACAAAAAGTTTCACAGTTTCCAAGACTGTTTATGAGATTAAAGCTTTTTAATGCGACGTTTCTTTCTCTTCTCTTTTTCTTCGTCTCCCACTGTGTCTCCTCCTCCCCGCTTCGTGCTTCCCCTTAGGACAGCTTGTTGGTCTTGCGGTCAGACAAGAATGTAACGCTGAATGCCAGAAACAGCCAAGGCCAGCTAACCGGTCAGCTCACAGTGGGTGAGTTTCCAGTTCTTTCTACTGCACTGTATACTTCTACACTACTACTGTTGATGCCTTTTCCACTTGCCTCAGAGAACTGATGGGAAACACCTACTGTGGAATCACTGTCTGCAGTGTAGCCTAAAGGTAGTGTCAACCTAGAAAGATATTTTTTTTGTCCAAGCGCCTTTTGGGACTAATGTATTACAGTGCTGTGCAAAAGTCTTGAGCCGCCCCTCATTTCTTTATATTTTGCTTCAGACTTTCTCGCTGGAGGAAGAGTTCTCAAGGCTTTCACAAGGTCTTTGAGTTTTTCTTTGGACACTGGCTACTACTTCACTCAGTTTCAGTCCAGTCCTTGTTCCTGACCATTTTCAGAGGACTGTTTTATTCATGTGTCCAACCATCTAACACAGACCTGCAAATCATTCAAACATAAAAAAAAAAGGCACCAAACTCATGGAATGAACAGACAACTTAGCAAAGACGCTATTTTAAATTGTATCATTAGGCACTTTGTTACTAGCATCCTGTTGGGAAAACACATAATTTGTTCCTGTTTCTTTAGCTGAATTGGTGAAAAATGCCAATGATAACACAGTTTGACAGGCATAAAATAGTATTTTTACACCAACAGGGTGATTCCCAAACAGCTATTAGTCAAAAACTTGGCAGATCTCAGCATGGTGTGCAGTGTGTCCTTAAAAATGTGAGGAAACTGGACAAGTGGAGGACAAAAGAAAAAGTGTCAGGCCTAAAAAAAAAAAAACTATCTACAGCAGATGGATCTGAAAGTCATGTCCTTAAGAAATAGAAAAAAAAATCCAGCAAAGCTCTGAAACAGGACCTGAGAGATGCATCTGACCTTTCAGCTTCATCTACTGTTCACTGAAGCCTCATCAGAAATGGTCTCAGTGGAAGGGTGACTGTGGAGAAGCCATTCGTAAGGAAGGGAAACAGAGAGAAAGGTTAATTAAAAGTATACTTTATTTCCATGTTTGTTTGCACATTTCAATAAAGCTCTGCACCTATTTCCCATTTTCTTAACAAAATATTAAGAAATGAGGGGTGACTCAAGATTTTTGCAGTGTTTCTCTTTCCTTGTACAGCTTCGTATTGAAAAAAACTGATGAATTTCACCACGATTGTCAAAATTACCCGATCAGCAAAGATCATTCGTGACTTCATTTAAGATCAGCACAACGATTTATCTTTAAATTCTCTTTAATGCATCTTATACTCAGTAGTTTTTTTTCCAGACACTAACCTTTGATGCACTAATTGAAAGAGCAATAGTTTCTTCTCTTTGTCATCAGGTTCAACCATCAGTCAGTCCAAATTACCAAAGCCATTTACATGATTAATGACCAGTGGAAAGCAAATGACCTGTTTATTAACATTAATAGCTATTGATCTTAGCCAGGCTAAGTAGAGACTTGATGCTGATTTGACGAGACTGTTGATATGACACGTTTTGGTCACGCTTGACCTTCCTCTGAAAATTACGCCTGCTTTTGTGCGGAGTTCACAATTTGCCTGAAATGAGATGAAACTCAGTGAGAATAATTAAATTCCCCAGCCGTCGCAGGCCGTGGATTAATGGAAGAGAGATGAGACGAGAGGGGGGAGACGAATTTTCTGCATGCACATCTGGAAAAACACCAAAGTCTGGAGAACAGGAATTAATATTCCTCGCCAGCGGAACAGATTACTGATTTGTCTTCATTCATCAGAGAAGCATGGCTGATCCAGCTTTGTTAGGAGCCTTTCATTTGCAAAGCAAGCACTCCACAAAGTCTTTCAGATTGCTAATAGTCTTACATGCACAAACATACTGTAGCCTCCCAGAGCAGATTTAAAAGACCAGAGTCACATAAGTCAACCTTTATTTGACAGTGCTATTTTCAGAAAGTGAAAGTTATTGCCATTGCAGACTAATAAAACTTTTGAGGTGGAAATTTTTCTAATAGTAACTAAAATATATCGTTAGTTCCAGAAACATCCAGAAAATACTGAAAAATGCAGCAGAGCTAAATGAATACAAATAGACAGAATTGTTACTTTGCAGTTAAACTGAATGCACTCGTTTGCAGAAGGTTTTGAATGAAAACTCCAGTACACATGTCTCCCCTACAGGACCTGAGGCTGTGGAGGCGCAGTGTCACAGGCTGGAGGTGCGAAGCAGAGACGGGAGCAGACTTCTGTTCACTGCCGATGAGGAGGAGGTCATCATGGCGGCAGAAAAGTTCACAGTCACAGGTAAACTCTGCTGCAGTCTCTCTGGATAATAAACTAACAGTGAGCACTGGTTTTCTTGCAGTGAATTGGTCTAAGTGAGACTTAAGACTTCACTTGACATGGAAAACAATATTCCAGTAATATCAACACAAGCGATACACACTCACCGGCCACTTCACTTGGTACACCTGTTCAACTGCTTGTTAACACGACTATCTAATTAGCCAATCACATGGCAGCAATGCATGCCCTGCATTAGACACGGTCAGCACCACCTGCTGAAGTTCAAACTGAGCATCAGAAAGGGGAAGGAAGTTGATTTAAGTGACTTTGAACGTGACGTGGTTGTTGGTGCCAGACAGGCTGATCTGAGTATTTCACAAACTGCTGCCGTCTCTAGGGTTTACAGAGAATGGTCCAAAAAAAAGAGAGAAAATATCCAGTGAGCGGCAGCTCTCTGGGGGGAAATGCTTTGTTGATGCCAGAGGTCAGAGAAGACTAGACTGCTTCAAGCTGCTAGGAAGACAACAGTAAGTCAAATAACCACTCATTAAAACCAAGGTAGAGAGAAATATGCCTCACAAGGGTTTTAATGGTTTTAATTGGATATATGTCTGTGGAGGTTTTTGGAGAGACTGGGCCAAAGTGATCATGTTCTCTTATAACAAGTTACAAAGTTACTGAACTGTTTTGGCTGACTCACACAGGGGGAGATCACACAGTCAAAAGAACATAATGATATGGTGAACAGTCATATTTGACAGAGCTTAGTAAAAGCCCTTAAGAACCACAAAAATACAGAAACTATAGACAAAGGCTGGTTAAAGGAGAAGCACTGGCAGCATTAAAAACACTAAACAAGGTCTGTGACTGTGTGCAGTTCAGTGCAGTGGAATAAATTAAACACAATCTTAAAGCTGACTGAATATAAACCCGAGTGCAATTTATTTTCACCCAGGCCAGCCATTCAGAAGATAGATATACTATCTAAATATACTAGCTATACTGTGTGTCTTAATAGTACCATTATGCCATCAATTTAATTTCATGTGTTTTTGTAACAGGAACTGGTGACAAGCCATTATGTTCGTTCTGACTTTGATTCAGATTTACGCATTTGTAAAATAATCTTTACGTGCGGTCAAGTTCCTTTGTATTTGTGTGGATTGGAGCAAATGTTGCACACAAATCACTGTGCACAACTGTAAATCTTATTGTACACTTGTGGATCATATCATACACATTTGTAACTCTTTTGAGGCATATTTTATCTCCGTAAGCAAAAGGTTGCTGGTTTGATTCCAGCCGGAGACACAAATCCCCTTTGTGGTCTCGTCAGGAAAGCCGTCCACTGTAAAACTCTGCCAAATCAAACGCGCAGAGCCACATGAAAGCATGGATCCATCCTGTCTTGTATCAGTGATTCGGGCTGGTGCTGGTGGTGTAATGGTGTCGGGGATATTTTCTTGGCACACTTCTGGCTCTTCAGTACCAACTGAGCATCATTTAAGCACCACAGCCTTTTATGACCACAGTGCACCCATCTTCTGATGGCTGCTTCCAGAAGGATAACCCGAGATCCTCTCGATAAGAGGCAACAGTGCTACAGCTGCCTTAGCTGGTTTAATGATTTGAAAGAGTGCAGCAGGAAGTGTCTGTGGATCACAAGTGCCTGCTGCGTGTAGCTTATTCAGATGTGAAATATGTAATTGTGGTTTGAAGCACGCCAGTCACTGAAAAATATGAATTTAGTTCTATGAATATGTTTAACTCATTGCCAAAAAAATGTATGTTGGAAGACGATACAAAGTCTAACTAAACACAATCTCGGATTTGTTTTATCGGCAGGCTCAGAAGGTGCCGTGTTTGGACATTCAGTAGAGACTCCCCTGATCCAGGCGAGGGCTTCTGAAGACCTGAAGTAAGTTCATATTCAGTGACTTTACAGAAATTCATTAAAGCTTAATGCCATCCGTTCATATCCTGTTAAATTAAAATTAAGATCTTTAAATAATGATGATAAATGTTCCGTGGCATTTCAAAGTCAATGACTGTGCTTTAAAAAAAAAAAAAAAAAAAACATGTGGCAGGAGCCATTATTCACCAGTATCATTATCTCAAGCACCCTCTTATACTCAAGCATCTCCTGGTTGTCTTGTTATAACACAAATGTAAAACAAGATTTGACCGTTTTTACAGCCAAGGGTTGAGCTAATCTGTATGTTATTCTCTGGCAGTCAGGATTTGATTAAAGCACCGAGAGACCGCGGAGAGAGAGGGGGTAAGGTTGAGCTACGTGTTGGAGTCCTACACTCCCTCGTGCATGTGAGCCTCACTGCACTCCGCCTGAGGCTCTGAGCCCTGCGTCGGTCCATTAACGAGCTATAACGAGTGTGGTTTGTTGTCCACCTTACTGGTCCTGAAAGGAGGGCTGGGATCAAAGTTGGCAGAAAAAGCGGTGTTCTGGCAGCTAATTCCTCTGGAGTGAGAGGAATACTGATGAGTTTCACTTTAAAGCGCGTACGCACACACAGGACTCACACAGACACACAGGCTCAGCTCAGAGGTGACCATCTGCAATGTGGTCAAAGTCTTAATGAGCGGAAACCGAACAGGAGACAGTCGACACACAGGAACAGCAACACGAGTTAAACAGGGATCTGATTTTCATTCTGTTTAAAAGCATATTTGATCAAAGATATTTCATTTATCAGAGGCTGATTCTGTTTGTGTTTAATTTAAAAAGATTCCCAAATTGAATTTTCTAAAAATGATGATGCCTTCTGACTGTAAATGACTCTCTTCCCTCACTGACCAGTTATTGAAATATGTCCAAGTGAGCAGATGTACAAACTGTACTGTTTGGACTAAATAAAGACTCCTTTTATATAATTTTCTTATGAAAGATTTTTTTTTTTTTATGTTGTGTCAAACAGTTTTATTAAAAAAGCAAAATGGAGGAAAGATAATTAAGTGAGCTATTTATGGCATCACTTGAAGCCTACTAACATGTTTTTTTAATCATTGTTATTCATGTGGTCTGTTTATTGAATAAACATGCTGTAAGCAAAATGAACAATATTGCTGTGGAGGCTAAATACATGCAAAAGTTAGTGATTTTATGTTTTTATTATTTACATAGCTCACAGAAATCAACACAGGATATCCTGGGGGACCTGCTTCATCTTTAGTCTTTGCAAGCTGTTAAAAAAAAAAAATCATTAAACAAGCCTTTTAACCAGGTTTGTCAAATTTAAACACACACCTGAATGTTTTTTTTTTTTTTTTACCCGGAAATAAACAAAATCGCACCTCTTATTTCTTAGTTGCAGTCATGTAAAAAAGAGAGTTTTCACAGGACTCTGTGCAGTCTTGTGAAAAACTAAGTACACCCTTGCTGCTTCCAAAGGAGCTGAGAGGGTAAGTAGCAGCCAGTAATGCTAATCAAATGCACTTGATTATTTGATCATCAGCATCAAGTGTGAGCACCTCTATAAAAGCAGACGTTTTGGTAGTTTGCTGGTCTGCAGCATTCAGCTGTGTGTTAACACGAAGTTGCATCTGAGTACAAGACTTCTGGACCAATGTCCTTTGGACAGATGAGACCAAAGTGGAGATGTTTGTTCACAGCACAGCACCACATTTGGTGAAAACCAAACACCTCATATCAACTGTCAGCACGGTGATGGAGGGGTTATGATTTGGGCTTGTTTTGCAGCCACTGAGTCAACCATGAACTCCTCTGTATACCAAAGTATTCTAGAGTCAAATGTGAGGCCATCTGTGTGACAGCTTAACTGGCCTAAACTGGGTCATGCAACAGAACGGTTGAAAAGGCAAAGAATAAAAGTGCTGCAATGACCCAGTCAAAGTCCAGACCTCAACCTGACTGAAACACTGTGCTGGATGAGAGCTGTGCATAAACAAATGCCTGCAAACCTCAATGAAGTGAAGCAATGCTGTAAAGAATAGTGGGTCAAAATTCCCCCACAGTGATGTGAGAGACTGAGAAAAAAATTATGTCAAGTTAATACTGATAAAGGTGGCTCTACAAGCTAGTGATACATGGGGTTAGTTTTTCACAGGACTGCGGTGTCCACATCTGTAACCCACCAAGATGCAAATTCAAGAGTCTTTTGCATATTTAAAATTCAGTATGTCAGTTATTGCATTTCATAATTACTAAACAAACTTTTACATTCTTACTGTAGAAATCAGATAAAAGTGGAACTGTTACTGCCCTTTCAGCAAAATAAATAATGTTCTCCTAACTTTGAATTAGTGATTTAGAAACTAATTTCTTTCATCCATTTAGATGCAGCTTTTTTCCAGCCACAAGCAGTCAAAGCAGCCATGTTTTCAGTCTGTGAAAGCATGACTGTTTCCTAAAATAACCTGCCCCTCAGACTACGCCAGAAAAGCTCCATCCCCAGCATAGACCAGTAAATCTGCAGCAATTCTAAGTAATAGCAAAGCAGGGACTTTGTTCATGATACAGCCAGACAGTAGATTATTATAACCCTGATTGATTACACATGTAGATCTAATTAAGTACTCAGTGAGGTGACATCATCTTCATAAAGGACTGTCACTGAAGTAAAAAAAAAAAAAAAAAAAACTTTTTTTTTTTCCAAATCTCCAATATTTCTGTTAAAAGTTTTATTTGCCTTGTTCAGCATTGTTTATGCATGCAGCTCCGGGCATTTCCGTAAATACTAATGAGGTTCTTCCCTCCCTCCACCGCCCTGGAAGCACGACAAGTTAAGCCCTCCTTGCAAATCGTGTGTCACCTGTGCAGTAAGCCCCTCCAGATGATAAGGACACAGCTTGGCTTGCATCCACGTCACCTTTCTTTCCCCCTTTAAAGGAGCATCACTCTCTTTGTGATGCATTTTATTTCCCTGAAAGCCAGCGGTAATCTGGGAGATGAACAGAGCAGAGACAAAAATCAAAGAAAACCACCTGAGATCTTCCTCCTCTTTGAAGCACCTGTTCTTCTTCTGGAGCACTTTATCTGTGTACACTGGCACTGATGCCTGTTTTTGTTTGCCATCACTAAAAAAATTAATTCAATTCAATCACAGTAATTAATTTTGTGACTGAATTTCTGATAATTCTTGACTCATAAAATATTTCAAAGTTTAGTGGTGGTGGTGGACATGTGCAAAATTCACCCCACGCTGTTTATCCAGTTTATTCCAGCTTCTTTTGTATTTGCAGCCTATTTTCAATAGGCTGTAAATGAGATGTACAAATTTCTGATTTCTACTGGTGGTTTTTTAATGATAAAAGTTACATGATTGCAGGGGCTTAGAGCTGGAATGAACTAGAAATCAGTTATGTGCATAAAACTGTAATTTGTAGATTTGTTAGTGCAGCTGTAGTCCCTGGAGGGTTTCTGAGTTATTGCAGAAGACACTTGATGGCTGGGCCTTTGCCCATGGGGGTTGGCCAAGCACAGCCCAAAAGCACTACATGGGACTGCCTTTCTGTGGGCCCACCACTTGCAGGAGGGTCCGCAGGGGATTGGTGTTTTGTGGATGGTGATGGTCAGGAATGGAGGTCCTGGTGTTCTGATTCCCAGTTGACGAATTCATGCATATTTACATGGAACATCACCTCCTTGATGATGAGGTGAAGAAGTACCAGCTATCTAGATATAACTGGGCTCATTTCAATGCACAGCTGGGGCTTTGGAACCAGTCTCCTCAAGAGGAACTTGACTCTGTACCACTCTAGTTTTGCCCTTGGTCAGAGGCAGTGGGTATTCTTGTATCCCCCAAGGTCAGTACCTGTATGTTGAGGTTTTTCTCAGTGGACGAGAGGGTTGCTTCCAAGTGCCTTTGGGTTACAGAATGAGTCCTGACTGTCATTTGAGTTTATGCACACTGGCTGGGCACACTGAACAACAGTTCAGTGTGCTTCTTGGACTCACTGGGTGGGGTGCTTGGAAGGTCTTCTGCTAGGGATTCCATTGTCCTGCTGGGGGATTTCAACACTCACGTGGGCAATGACAGTGTGACCGTTGGGAGGAACGGTCCATCTAATCTGAACCCGAGTGGTGTTTTATGCTGATCACAGTTTGTCCAGAAGTGCACTTGGCACCGGGACGCCCTAGGTTGCAGGTCGATGCGATGATTCATTTTGTAATTGTATCATTAGACCTGCAGCCATGTGTCTTGGACACTCAGGTAAAGAGAGGAGCAGAGCTTTGAACTAATCACCACCAGGTGATGAGTTGGTCAGACCCAGCGTGCTCAAACCTGTTGCGAGAGTGCACTGGGAGCATCTGTCAGAGGCCCTGATCTGCAAGATCTTCAATTCTCACCTCCAGCAGAGCTTCAACAGCATACTAAGGGAAGCTGGTGACATAGAGTCTGAGTGGACTGTGTTCCACACCTCTATTGCCAAAGCAGCTATAAAGATCAGTGAGCAAGACTTTTGGTTGGCCTTGAAGCAATGCTATCATGTGTCTCAGGAAGTGGAAGAGGCATTCCCCCCACACTACATACATTGGGGTGACTGGCCCATTGTTATAGGTCATTTGGTTCCTGTCTGTCTGTTGAGGTGAAGAGAGTGCTGACCGAAGGCCACTCCTGAATGAGTTCAGTCATTTGTGGGGGGGCTCAGAGTAGAGCCGTTACTCCACATCGAAAGGAGCCAGTTGAGGTGGTTCAGGTATCTGACTAGAATGCCTCCTGGCTGAGGTGTTTCTGGCATGTAATTTCCCCATTGTGGGATCAATAAAGTATCATCATCATCATCATCATCATCATCATCATCATCATCTCCTCCAACCGGAAGGAGGCCCTTGGGCAGATCCAGGTCATGCTGGAGAGATTATGTCCCTCAGCTGGCTTGGGAATGGTCCCGTGTCCCCCCAAATGAGCTGGAGGAGGTGGCTGGGGGGGAGAGGCAGGCCTGGGTGTCTCTGCTTAGACTGCTTCCTCTGCAACCTGGACACAAATAAGTGGCAAACGATGGATGTAGAATATTATATTAACACCAAGCAATTATAACCATAGACCAAGGATATTAAGCTCACTTTAGTTAATGGGTAACATGTAGCCCACTTTGATCTCAAGTAGTGAAGGGGGGGCAAAGCATAAAAATGTAATTTTCTTTTAATGTAAAGAACAACAAGTATGTTCTAAAAACACAGAGTGAACAAACAGACCATTTACAAAACAGAAAATGAACATCTGAGATATCTTACTAATAATAATTGTAGCAATATAACTTACTGCATGTGCACAGCATATCACAGTCAGTCTACAAATGCAAAATACCTTCACATGCAGAGTTTTTAAAACAACTGAGCCATTTCACTCTTTGATTCAAATACTTTCTGTGTTTTCTTCATAGTAACACTGGCATCACCTCATGTCAGACATTAATGACTTCACTGCAATTTTCACACTTTCCACAGCACTCCAGGGGGCTGAATTGGACCATTTGGTGGGATGGTTCTGGCCCTTGTTCCTTATGTTTGATGAAAACACAAAAAGTTATTCTAAAGCATTTTCAGCCAGAAATATGAAAAAATTAGAAGTTATTTTTGCAGTTTAAATAAATACTCTGCAGTCCTTGTATATGCAGAGAGCAGCAAAGTATTCAGAACTTAACTAATCAGTTAATCACTATTGTTTATGCCTTTTTTCCCTCCCATATAATGAATGCAATGACAGCACGGTGCAAGGTTAACAGCCGAGTAGTGTGTTTGGTCCTCTGCTGCTCGTCACCTGCTAACTAAAAGGCATGTTTGTGTGTGTGATGACTTGTGGGTAATTGCTCTTGTGCTGACAAAGAAGAGAACTCGTGGTGTTAGGTCTCTAAAATCTGGAGAGTGCAGTTATGAAGCGGATGTGATCCTGCTGGAGAGGTGCCAGTTTGTCATCTCTTGCTCTCAGCTCACAGCTTCATTACCTTTAGTCATAGCTGTTGTCAGCCTGATCAGTTCTCTTGCCCCACAGTAATTTCTTTACTTCAGTTCAGTTCCACTCAGAAAATACCCACTGAGACCAAGTTTGAGACAAATTGAGAGCGATAATTGCTGTAAACTTGGCTCTCAGCGTTTGTATTTTGACTCTCTAGCTAGCTGCCCTCTTAACTTGACGATAAGAGCTGCTTGCAGCCCAAACTTACAAGCCTAAATATGAAAATATTTCTGTCAATTACATAATCACATAATTTCATATCTCATTCTGGGGGATGGTGCTCTGATTCCTAATGCAAATGTCCCAAATCCATCAGGAGAGGCAAGGAAGCTGTGTGGTACTGTTGTGATATTAGCCCTGGTGTAGCAGTGATACTTCTGCTAGTTTGCATACACTTAGGGAGATTTCATCTGTTCCTTTGACATCTATTGACGACAGATGGTAGATTCACGTCTAATCAATGTGACACAAAGTCTCCAGGTCTCAATCGTATCAAGAACGAACATACTCAGTTTTCTGCTGGCTATAAATTGCTGCTTGAAACCACATAGGAATCTGCAGCAAGACAAGTCTGACATTAAGCAGCAAAGGCAGGACAGACAGGATTTGAAGGCTCTCTGGTTTCTTACAGCGCAGGCATCACATGATGAATCAGGCCCAGAATCAGAGAGCAGAGAAATAGTTTTCCGTTCCATTTTCTGTGTAACTTTCTGCTAGTCGAGTCCTCCTCTGCAATGCGGCCAGCTGCACATCCGTCTACAGTTTATCTAAGTAGCTCTTGGGACTGTCTGTGCTTTAGCTGTGTCCACACATGACTGACGTGTTCATTAAAGAGATAAAAACTCTTCTTGTTAACACTTAGCTTTGGTAAGACTTTACTACTACCGGTTTGTGAGCACAGAGATGTGGCAGGAGTGTGTGTATGTGTGTGTGTGTTTTTTCTCTCTTGTTTTGATTGCAGCAGTGAAATGTTGTTTCTTGGTTATTGCAATGATCTTGTAGACCAGAAGAAATATGTTAGGACTGCTGATAACATTACTTACAGATATGTTGGGAATAATTGGGGAAAATTTTGTTAGGGAAACTGATTCACTGTCATTCTCACTTGTCCATGTGTCTTCATAGGTAAAGACACATGGACAAGTGTCTGGACCTTGTGGAACATCTGTTATCGTTCCACAAGGTCCAGACACTGTCAAATCTCAGCATACAGTTCGGTCCATAAGTATCTGGACATTCACCTTTTAATTGAAGCGATTTAACAAAATTATTGCATTAACGGTTTAGGAATTACAGCCAGTTTTCTTGACACTCCCTCATTTTCAGAGGCTCATAAGGAATTAGACGAACTAACAATTTTAAATGTAAGGACTGCTCTTGTCAGATGTTCACTGCAGCCAACTTCAATTGCTGCTTGTTTTTGGGTCTCTGCCTTCAGTTTTATCTTCAGTAACTGGACAGCATGCTCTATTGGGCTGAGAATAATCAATTTATTTGCTTTGAGAAATTCTTGGATTGCTTTTGCAGTATGCTTTGGGTCATTATCCATTTGAAGCTTTGTCCGAACAGTTTTGCAGCATTTGTCTGAATCTGAGCAGAGAGTGGAGCCCTGTACACATCAGAATTCATCTGGTAACTTCAGCCTAATGATGGCCTCCTTCACTTGCATGTACATGCAAGTACAAGTTCAACACTTGGACTGAACTCCAGATTTTTATCTGCTTAATTAGTCATGCAATAATAAGGGAACAGGCCTCACCTGCCCATGAAACTGTTTATCAGTCAACTGTCCAATTACTTTTGAGCCTCTGAAAGTGGGGGACGATGTATGAAAATGGCTTTAATTCCTAAACAGTTAACACAGTACTTTTATCAAACTACCTAAATTAAAGTCTGCACTTCAATCCCATCTTCATTGACCCACTGTGGTGGTGTACAGGGGCAAAATTACTCATGGACCTAACTACACTGCTCAAAAAAATAAAGGGAACACTCAAACAACACAATATAACTCCAAGTAAATCAAACTTCTGTGAAATCAAACTGTCCACTTAGGAAGCAACACTGATTGACAATCAGTTTCACATGCTGCTGTGCAAATGGAATAGAAAACAGGTGGAAATTATTGGCAATTAGCAAGACACACTCAATAAAGGAGTGGTTCTGCAGGTGGGGACCACAGACCACTTCTCAGTATCTATGCTTTCTGGCTGATGTTTTGGTCACTTTTGAATGTTGGTGGTGCTTTTACACTCATGGTAGCATGAGACAGACTCTACAACCCACACAAGTGGCTCAGGTTGTGCAGCTCATCCAGGATGGCACATCAATGCCAGCTGTGGCAAGAAGGTTTGCTGTGTCTGTCAGCGTAGTGTCCAGAGGCTGGAGGCTGGAGGCTGGAGGCTGGAGGCGCTACCAGGAGACATGGAGGAGGCTGTAGGAGGGCATCAACCCAGCAGCAGGACCGCTACCTCTGCCTTTGTGCAAGGAGGAACCGGAGGAGCACTGCCAGAGCCCTGCAAAATGACTTCCAGCAGGCCACAAATGTGCATGTGTCTGCACAAACGGTTAGAAACCGACTGCGTGAGGATAGTATGAGAACCCAACGTCCACAGATGGGAGTTGTGCTCACAGCCCAACACCGTGCAGGACGCTTGGCATTTGCCAGAGAACACCAGGATTGGCAAATTCGTCACTGGCACCCTGTGCTCTTCACAGATGAAAGCAGGTTCACACTGAGCACATGTGACAGACGTGACAGAGTCTGGAGATGCCATGGAGAGCGATCTGCTGCCTGCAACATCCTTCAGCATGACCGGTTTGGCAGTGGGTCAGTAATGGTGTGGGGTGGCATTTCTTTGGAGGGCCGCACAGCCCTCCATGTGCTCGCCAGAGGTAGCATGACTGCCATTAGGTACCGAGATGAGATCCTCAGACCCCTTGTGAGACCATATGCTGGTGCGGTTGGCCCTGGGTTCCTCCTAATCCAGGACAATGCTAGACCTCATGTGGCTGGAGTGTGTCAGCAGTTCCTGCAAGATGAAGGCATTGAAGCTATGGACTGGCCCGCCCGTTCCCCAGATCTGAATCTGATTGAGCACATCTGGGACATCATGTCTCGCTCCATCCACCAACGTCACATTGCACCACAGACTGTCCAGGAGTTGGCGGATGCTTTAGTCCAGGTCTGGGAGGAGATCCCTCAGGAGACCATCCACCACCTCATCAGGAGCATGCCCAGGCATTGTAGGGAGGTCATACAGGCACGTGGAGGCCACACCCAATACTGAGCCTCATTTTGACTTGTTTTAAGGACATCAAAGTTAGATCAGCCTGTAGTGTGTTTTTCCACTTTAATTTTGTGTGTGACTCTAAACCCAGGCCTCCATTGGTTAATAAATTTGATTTCCATTGATGATTTTTGTGTGATTTTGTTGTCAGCACATTCAACTTTGTACAGAACAAAGTATTCAATGAGAATATTTCATTCATCCAGATCTAGGATGTGTTATTTGAGTGTTCCCTTTATTTTTTTGAGCAGTGTATATGTCTGTTTCATCCCACATTTGGATCAGTCCATAGGTTTACTGCTACTACACTGTCTATTCTCTGGCCTATTTTCTGTGAAAAAAGTATTTGAATGGTTTGAGGCATTTCAAAGTGTGCATTCTGTCTTCTTTGTCCTCTTTGTCTCCCGTATAGAAGGAGATTATTAAAGGACAGGTTGATGAAATAGGAAATGTTTGCCTGTGAGCAGTCAGTGGATGATGTGTCTTTAATATAAAATCTCTGGGGTTGATAGTGATGTTGACCATTGATGATTGGCAGAAGTGGTGTCTCTTCATGATTCATGTTTGATTTAGGTTTAAATGGGTTCTATATTTCACCCACCTGACAGAAGGTTCTGGCTGCAGGAAACGTTACTGCAAACCCATTCATGTCTTACCTTTTTTCTTGTGCCATTTACCAAAATTCAAGAGTTCTCTGAGGGTTCGAGTAATGCCTGTGTATGCACGGCTTTTAGCTTAAAGGTGAAATATGTAATGGTGTTAAAAAAAAAAAAAGGGTCCTTTTTAAATGTTTCTAACTAGCTGTCATTATATTGTGTAGAAGGTGTAATATGAGGCTTTGCATGTTGATGATTGTGATGAACTGTGGTTGTGTTGCTGTCTAGGCTCTTTTCATTATTCAGTTTAACTTCTGTGCATGTTTTACGTGTCTTGGGCTCCATCGTGTTTGTGGAGCTAATGGTGTCATGTTTCAGAGAGGTTTTAAGGGGGTGCCACACGTTTACCAAAACCAGTTTTATTTTTTTTATTTTTTATTTAAACCGTTATTTAACCAGGCGAACAGATTAAGAACAAATTCTTATTTACAACTGTGGCCTGGCAAAAGGGGAAGCCTTTTGAAGGGAAAGGAATAAAAGAATAAAAAAAAAAAAAAAAGTTATGGAACTTGGGCTAAAACTAATAAAACTGTTGGTGTGTAAAGCCCAATGCAACTCTGTGATAGTGACCTATAACAATAAATTACTCTTTCACCCTCCAAGCACGCACAGTAGATATGCACTATTTAAACAAACCTCTTTCCCTTTGGCATCACCTTTTTGGTCATCATCCTGCAGCTTTTTCCCTCCAAAGCTCTGCGATACGGTGACCTTTCTGTGGATGTAAAGGTCAGCTTGAATACAGCACAAAAGGTTGGTCAGGTTTCCCAGAGAGCGGAAGAGCCTGTCATAAACAGCCTTTATGACTGAAAATACCAGATAAGTTATCGCTTGTGACGGCTTTACGTATCAAAGCCCTGAAATATTTTGGGTACATCAAGTTCTTTTAACTGATGCTCTCAGTCAGCCTAATGAGCATAACAATTTTAGGAACTGTGACATTTTGAACAAAACTCATTTAATGTTTATAACATTTTCTTGTTCTTCTGTAAAGGCAGAAGGCAGTTCACCAACTGTAAAAAAACAAAAAACAAAAAAACAATGGATGAAAAGGTGTAATTTTTTTTTAACTAACTTTGTCAGAATGTGGGGGCTATTTGACTACATTGAACTCAATGTCATGTTCAAGAAACCCGTTTGAGATGATTTGAGCTTCGTAAAATGGTGCATTATCCTGCTGGAAGCAGCCATCAGAAGATGTCTGTCTGTCTGTGTTAGTTGTGTGATAGATTGGTGAACTGTCCAGGATACCCTGCCTTAGATGTTGTGTTGTGCGTTCAGAGATGCTCTTCTGCATATGAGTGATTACTGTTGCCTTCGTGTGTCAGCTCAAAGCAGTCTGACCATTCTCCTCAGACCTCTGGCATCAACAAGGCATTTTCACCCAGAGAACTGCAGCTCACAGGATATTTTCTCTTTCCAGACCATTTTCTGTAAACCCTAGAGATGGTTGTGTGTGGGAAAATCCCAGTAGATCAGCAGTTTCTCAAATAGACCAGCCTGTCTGGCACCAACAACCATGGCACGTTCAAAGTCACTTAAATCAGCTTTCTTTCTGATTCTGATGCTCAGTTTGAATTTCAGCAGCTGGGGTTGACCATGTCTAAATGTACTGAGTTTCTGCCTGTGACTGGCTGAGTAGTTATTTGCATGAATGAGCAGCTGAACAGGTGTACCTAATAAAGTGGCTGGTGAGTGTGTAGTGTACTGGATTTAGCTTAAAGCCTGTTTTCATCTGTTGTCCCTGAATGCAGGCCTCTAATGAATCACAGCTTGCTAAGAAAAACAGATAAGAACCATTGTGGTCAATTAAAACCTGGCACTCAAAAGCACAAACATAATAAACCACCCCACCACACAAAACAGAACAAAAAAAGTGCAATCAGCAGATAAACAATAGTCAATTACTATCAGTGAATCAAAAGAATGGAAAACAAACCAAAATTCAAATTGCGAGTACTTGTGCTGGCCACATTTTGTATCACACAGCTCTATCAACCTTTTAGCATCTGGTACTTATTACACTCACACGTGTCTCTTTCCCATTCATTATATTTAATACAGTTATCAGGAATATTGGAGTTAAATGAACCTAATGTAACATGTGTAATGCAAGTCTTGAGCAGCCACTGATGGATTCTAATTGATACAGTTTGTCATTTTTAATTTTTTTTTTTTTTTTAAACCATTCAGCCTCAGAGTGAAGTGTGACTTCACGCTGCTGTTTGAGCCTCACAAAAGCCACACATGGTAATGGAAGTACTCGGAGATGGTTATAAAACCCAAGAGAGATTTTTAACTTAATTCATTTAATGTTTTTTTTTTCTGGACTGCGCCTGAAACAAGCACTCTTGGAAATTGAGCACTTTGTCTTTTGGCAGAAGTGCCCGCTCTGTGCGTGTGTGTGTGTGTGTGTGTGTGTGTGTGTGTGTGTGTGTGTGCTCAGTGGGTGATGACAGAATTACTTTGAATGGAGTGAAAATATCACAGACTCATGCATTACATATCACAGCTTTCTTACTGCTCGGCTGACTGAACATTGTTTTAAATGGATCTTATAATGACTGCCCTGTCCACAGAGAATCAGTGGACTCTTAAGAAATAATTACTGAAACGCAGGAGAGATGTGCTTTTGGGTCCTGCCATTGGAGATGAATGGCATTTTGTTTTGTTTTGACACAATTATAACTATGAAATTAGTTCTTCAATTAAATTCTTGCCTTTTGTCTACAGTAAACCATTATTTTTATTCACAAAATAAAGGGTTCGAATTTAAAACAGAGTTGGAGGGAAAACAAATACACAACCAACATGTCATAGCAGTGTGTTGACCCGTGGCATATCTGCTCACTGAACAGCTTTTATAGAGAAAACAATAGATGAGTAATAAAAGAAAAGCTGCTACGCAGACGTCTATCTTCTTTATTTCTTTACATCTGGAGCAGAAACAGTCCCAGGTCAAAGGCACATTTCGCAGATTCTCTTCAGACTGTATCTACTGACAGACTTTTCAAATGCAGATGAAATTAGTTTGCTTTTCTTTCTTTGTACCCTTATTCCGCTAGTGCATAATCCAAAATGTGTCACTTTCAGAGCGTATGGAGATTTGAGCGATTTAAAGGCGGGCTCCTTAAAGTCTTCCATTTAAAATTCATTGAAAACAGATTTGAGGAAGATGGTATGCGTGGGGGGTGGAAT
Organism: Archocentrus centrarchus; assembly: GCF_007364275.1. Lineage (NCBI taxonomy): Eukaryota > Metazoa > Chordata > Actinopteri > Cichliformes > Cichlidae > Archocentrus > Archocentrus centrarchus. The sequence goes on from NW_022060145.1 coordinate 9,126,860, forward strand.
CAATTTGAAACGGTTATGAGTTATGAAAACAAATTCCACATTGATTGGCTTTCACGCTTATCTTTCCCTGTGTAAACAAATAGTCCACAGGAGGAAAATGCAAATTGCATTAGCCTCAGTGTGGCTGAAGGTCAACATCAGCTGATACAATTATGGGCAGTTTAGGCTCGCCATACTGCTTTGGAATAATGAAAGCAGGCACTTAAACATGAACAGCAGCTTTAATGGTGGGGAAGTGTTTGCTCCAGCAAACTCCAAACTACACTTATTCAAACAGAAATATCAATAAGCTTTTTTTTTTTTTTTTTTTTTGCTGTTTATTATAAGATTGTTCACTTTCATTAATCTGGCCTAAACACAGACGTATAAACTATGAACCGAATAACAATCAATGTAACCTTGAATGAATTTTGTATCCTTACCTATTAATTCATACTGAAAGGCAAAGTTTTAATAATGCAAACATGCTGAAAGTATAAACAGAATAAATCAGCGAGCTCATCTGCTGAATCGCTGAGCTGCTGCTGCTCCTTCTCTTTGTCAGGCTGGAGTCGCCGACACGAACCCTGACCATGGAAGCTCCCAGGGGGGTGGAAGTGAGCGCTACCAAAGGGTCGCTGAAGGTCAGCGGTCGCAAGGACCTACAGCTAGAGTCCACTGAAGGAGAGGTGAGGAGGATTAGTGGGGCTTTTTTTATGGTGGGGTTTTTTTGGCTTGTTTTTTGTTTTGTTTTTGTTTGGTTTTTTGGGGGGTGGGGGTGGGGGGGTGCTGTGATGTAATTTTTTTAAAAAATATTTACCACAGGAGCTTTGAAATGAAGCACTCAAATGTGATTGAATTTATTTTTAGCTTTGATATAGGAGGTTTAACAAAACTATTGTATAAACTCTCTGGGAAATAAGAGGCTTTTTTTTTTTTTAACATAGTCTCCACTTTCACAGACTCAAAAGTCTCTTTCATTGTTTCCTTAATCATAAATTAAAGAACTCACAAGTCAGAAGTTGATTCCAAGTGTTCAGTTTATATTCATGAAAAGAATGTATACACTGGTGCATTCATGAATGCAATATTTATTCAAGTCAAGAGCACTGGAGTGGAAGTAGGCCAGGCCTGGAACAAGATTCTTTGGACAGATAAAACTAGGAAGTACTTGTAGCTCATGGAGGTGGGAACCCCAGAGACCCCACTGTACCATAATATGATACCCAACTTTTGACATGATATTATTGCAATTTTAAACATTTGTGCTGAGTGTTGCATTAACATCTACTGTGATTTATCACCGTTTTTCAACTGCAAATTATGTCCCCAAAGGTAAACTTAAACTCAATATCCATTTTATCTAATACAAAGTTCTCAGTCTGTTTCTCTCATTTCAGTCATTTTGATTGTTGCAAAATGAGATTGTCAAGCAGACAGACTGACCAACACTGTCACTAAAACCAGTCATAAATATTGCATGCACCTGGCAGACTGATCTGCTTGTATTAGATTGTAGTCCAACTTAATCGAATGGAAACAGGTGTGGACTATTGTACTATTACAGGTATATTGAGCATGAGACAGCAGTAACCAGTCCTCTGTGAGATAATGAGGAAAATATGTCTCAAGTTAATGCAACCCTTTGCTGTTCTCAAATTTCACTCATCTGTGAAAAGCACAGGGCGCCACTGGTGGACCTGCCAGTTCTGGTTTTCTATGACAAATGCCATTTGGGCTCCATGGAAGTCATGAAGTCTGTTTCTGGTTGTTTGTTCAGAGACATTCACACTAGTGGCCTGCTGGAGGTCATTTAGGGCTCTGGCAGTGCTCGTCCTGTTCCTCTTTGCACAAAGGAGCAGATATCGGTCCTGCTGATGGGTTAAGGACCTTCTAAGGTCCTGTCCAGCTCTCCTAGAGTAACTGAATGTGTCCTGGAATCTCCTCCATGGTCTTGAGGCTGTGCTGGGAGACACAGCAAACCTTCTGGCAAGATGTGCCATCCTGGAGGAGTTGGACTACGTGTGCAACCTCTCTAGGGTCCAGGTATCACCTCATGCTACCAGTAGTGACACTGACCCTAGCCAAATGCAAAACTAGTGAAAAAGTCAGAAAAGATGAGGAGGAAAAAAATGTGTGTCCTCCACCTGTAAAACCATTCCTGTTTTGGCGGTTGTCTCATTGTCGCCCCTCTAGTGCACCTGTTGTTAATTTCATTAACACCAAAGCAGCTGAAACTGATTAACAACACCCTCTGCTACTTAACTGACCAGATTGATATCCCAGAAGGGGAGAAAGGGCCAAGGTAAAGTAGTGGAAATAGTCAAAATGTTGTGTGGCGTTTGCTCTCGCCGGGTTCTCTGGTTCCGGCCACAGCTGACTTGATGCTGTACTCTGATTAAAAAATATTCCTTTAATTTTTTTTGAGCAGTGCATATGCATTCTGAAAATCAGAACTTGCTACTGGCAGGTCACACTTGGAGAAGAGTCAGAAATTGGAATCAGTCGAACAATCTGCAATCAGTGCATCTCTGGTTTTTGAGCCAGTTTAATCTTAGCTTTATCGTCCAGGATGATGGTGAGATGCGCCCTCATGTCCATAGTATTCCCAGAGTATTTTAAGACACTCCTTGCAAATCCCGTGTGTTATACTTGTCTCCTTTATCTGTTCCTTGTTTGAAGAAAATCCAAAATAAGTCCATACATTTGATTTAAACGCCACTTTTCTGATTTCTTTCTCCAGTGCCTCCATCTTTGTTTTACCAGCTTCGTCCTACATGCTGACGTCACCTCTGCTGACCTCACTAGAAGAAAAACCTCAAAACCTCTTGATATTGAACTAAAAAAACAATTAATTTTATTACTCTAATACTAAAAAGTTAGTGTTGTATATACAATTTACATACTAAAATATCAATATTTGGTGTGTCTGTAGCTATACAATATTGCCACTCAAGCAGGTTATGTGATTTGTTATTTTGTTTGTTAGCAGGATGATTCAAAAAATTAAAGATGATTTGCATGAAAATTTGGCCAGAGGTAGGGCTTGGCCCAACTTATTTATTTCAGATTTGTCATTTTACAAACTAGCCTAAATCCAGTTATCCTTCTGGATCCAAGAACTTATGCATGGTGTGGAGGAAATTATCAGCCTTGGCTGAGTTTTGTAGTCCCTTGTTGTGAATGCTGATAAAAGTGGCAGGGTAAACTCTGGACCGTGGCTCTACTTCCTGCTCAGATTCAGCCAAGTGCTGTAAAACTAACAGGACAGCTTTTTACAGCGCAAATGAAGAGTGACCTTAAACATTCCAAAACAATGCAAGAGCTTCAGAAGGCACAATCAGCCACTTTGATTTCAACCCAACTGAGCCAGTTTTTTGCTTATTTAATATATATATTATATTATTTATATATTTGAAAACTGAAGGCAGAAAGGTCGTGAACAAGTTCAGACAGAAGGCAGCTGCAGTAAAGGCCTGGCAGTGCATTTGGTGATGTCATTGATTTCAGACTTCAGGTGGTAACTGACTCCAAACTATCTGCATCAAAGTCAAAAATGCAATCCTTATATTTATGACTTTTATCCAGTTACTTTGAATATGGTCCTGTGACAATGGTTGATGAAAAATGGCACCAATTCCTGAGCGGTTCATGCAGTGTTTTTGTTAAATCCTTTGACTGCTTATTTTAAATGTAGGATTAAAGAGTCCTCCATGGTTTGCCTTCGTATTTAGTTGCTAGAAGTCTTTTCTAACTCACTGTTTGGTTATAAATCAAAGTTTTGGGCACATTTGAACCCGGTGCTGGTGGCAGATAGAACCAGATCTCTAGAGTTCTAATAATGCTTGCTTGGAGCATAGTCAGTGACTAATTGGGGACTCTTGGCAGTCTGTTTAATGATTGTTGAGCCATTTCAGTGTGAACCAAAGCAGCGACCCCCACCCCTCAACTGACACTGTTCTCCCTTGAGTCACTAGTGTGTGGCCAAAAAAAAATGGGCAATTTAATGTTCCAAGCAAAAACCACCTTCACTGCCGACTCCTAACTCATTTGATCAGTGCTGCTGTATTTCACTCCACCTGCCACTGAATTTACTGATTGCACCACAGTCATTTATCAGTTCCAGTTGGTACTATATCACTCCAGGACACCTCTGACAGTGTTATTTGAATGACTTCCAGCTTGTCTCCAACGTTTGTCCTTCCAGATACTTTTAGATGCCAGCGCCATTCAGTTTGGAAGCCTCCCGCTCGGCACCTACACAGCATCGCCCAGGCAGGCCTCACAGGAGCAGGCCGTGTACGAGGTGTGCGTTTGCCCCAGCGGCAAGATCTACCTCTCTCCTGCAGAGAGCAGCTCCACCTGCCAGGCCATGAGCAACATCTGCCTCTGGAGCTGACCTGGGAGCAATGTCGGTTGAGCGGAGACACATATAACGTCTGCTCCGGAGCTGCAGAGAGTGAGATGGGACTCTTCAATGGTACATATGGCAGAGAGCAGGACAGTGAGGCAGAGTTGGTAAAAGAGACTGCAGTCAGGTCAGCACAAAAGTTGCTGCCTGCAGTGCATTAATGGAGGTCAGGACTCTTCCACCGGTGGTGTCTGAGGATGGAAGTCACAGCAGCACTCTGAAATCAGGAATATCCCACATGTAGAGGAGCGTCTCCATCACCTCATTAGATTCAGAGGACACAACTTTTATTTTTCTACTCCTGGCTCAATGTTTGGCAGGCAGTGAGTGTTTTTATGATTAAGAAAGAAGAGGTGGGAACAGATGAAACACAGGTGCCTTCAGCTTTAAATGGCTTCATTTTAAAACTGTCTGTGCAGCTGGAGTCAGACATTATCTGTAATGGTAGAAAGTGGAGTAAGCACAATGATGTTTTTCCTCTAAAAATCCCATAGACTGAATATAAAAGATGGACATAGCTACTGTGACACCACCAACAGGTGTGTAAAGCCTCGGGCTCAGGTTTTTGATGGTCGCCATCTTTGGTGGCCAGACACAGCGACCCAGGGGGTAGATCTGATAAAAACTAAGTGACACAGCACACTCAGACATTAAGAACTTGCTAATTACACGGTACTCCAGCCCAAAAGCATTCCCTATTTTTATCGTCCTTTGTGGCCCTAATGGCGACCATTGTTTTAAAAAATTATACTGACTTCAAGAAGACCTGAAACTACTGATTGAGGCACAAAACCTGTCAGGAAATTTTTTTTTTTTTGTGGTCATAAAGTGAGAAGGAGTCTAGCTTCTTTTTGCAATGAGAGTCGCCGCCTCCTGCTGGCTATTAGCAGGAATGCAGGGTTATCCACATTGGCTTCATTTTTCATATACTGTCTGTGAAAAATCCAGATTGTTTTTCTTTGAATGATCATAATATGTGTATTTGTTTTCTACTTTGTCAGAGGCTGTGTAGCTTGACATTAAACATGTTTCTATGTGGCACACATTGTTCTTGATCTTTAACTGATAAAGTGAACAAAACTGTTCCCAAGGTTAAGGTAGAGATTTCCAAAGACTTTGCTCTCTAAGATAAATATGGCAGCTTTTCTTCCTGTGTACATGAGTACATTAGTTGGTAAAATAGTGTCACTGAGAGGGCCCATTCAGTTGCTCTTTGGAAGGTTTCATCATGCCTTTCGGATGAGAGGTGAAACGTCTTCAAGAAACAAAAAGAAGTCCAGTCGCCTCTTTCAAGCTCCAGAGACTTTCATCATGCAATGTCATATTCAGTCAGCTCCTGAAAATGAAGTTTATATCAATCAAGGACAAGGACAACTCAAACCAATAAAGAGTGAATGTGAAGTGATCAAAATTTCCAGAACAATTTTTCAGTGGACCTTGTCGTAAGTATTTATTTGAAATTTGAGTCACTGATGGGGGGGGGTAGTCTAAATGTTGTGTGGAGTTTGCTCTCGCCGGGTTCTCTGGTGCCTGCCACAGTCCAAAGACATGCAGTAGATGTGAGTGTGAATGGTTGTCTGTCTGTCTGTGTAAGCTCTAAGACAAGTGGTTGACCTGCTCAGGGTGTAAATTATTTTACAATGTAGTGTACACCTAAAGTGATATTGACTTTCTTGTTTGTTTGTTTGTTTGTTTTTTTTGGGGGGGGGGGTATAAAGTGCTCAGCTGGTACTCCAGTCTCCTTCAAACTAGTGGATAATGTATGTAAACCTCCAAGTAAAACCACACTCCATATGTAATCTCCTGAGGAGTAAAGTGCTGCAACAATAGAAAAGTGTTAATTAAGCTGCTGCAGATTTGTCCCACTTGGCCAAATTACAAGGTGTCTTGGTGCACATTTGGCAATGATGCATGACAAATGTAAATATGAATTGGATTATTACATTTAAATGTGCATATTAAACTTGGCACAAAAAAGTAAGTAAATTTGTGTTTGGTCAACTATTTCTTTGTTGTAACAATGCTTCTTGGCAATAAATCTACTGTTGGAAAGCCTGTTAATTTCCCCTTAAATGGTGCCACATCTGCAGGGAAAATGCATTTGTGGGTTGAGCAGCAGAGTTGAGTATGTGGGTTGTGTCCATGAAAAACTTTCCAAATCTTCTCAGCCAACGCTAAACCCCAGGTGCTGAAAATCAGGTGCCTAATTAGCAGCACCTGTGAGCGTGGACCCTGCTTCATGGGTCAGTTGGTGTCTGCTCCAAGCAAGCCACATTTGGCTGGTCTGGATAGGGCAACTTCAAGCTGGTATTCAGCAAACCCAAATTACAACATTATTTGGAGTAAGGCCTAGGACCATCTCCAAATTGAAGGCCAAGTTTCGTGTAACATGGGATGTCAGAGACAGGCTGTGAACTGAGCTTCCTGAGAATCATAGCGCAAGACCAATGTGAGTTTCTGCAGCCAGTCGCAATCCCATATCTCCACAGTCTGGGACCGAACTCTATCTTCCAAGATGACAACACTCGCTCCCACAGAGTGGGGTTTATCAGAGTACATCCAGAATTTGGAGTTGAGAGGATGGAATGGCCTGCCTGCCGTCCTGCTTTATAAATAAACTTGACTTGACTTGACTGACCTCAACCCCACTAAGCACTTGTGGGATCAGCTTGGGTGTGCTGTTCGTGCCAGAGTGAACAACACAACCACATTGGCTGGCTTGTGACAAATGTTGGTTGAAGAATGGGATGCCATCCCACAGCAGTGCGCGACCAAGCTGGTGGCCAGCATGAGGAGGAGGTACCAGGCTGCTGTGACTGTGTATGGTTCTTCCACATGCTACTGAGGCCCCTCGTTTGTTAAATGAATAAGATGTTAAATTGCCAACGTGTTTGTTTCTTCAGACTTCAATCATCCAATCCAATAAATGAAACCAAACAAGATTCAATAGCAGAATAAGCTGTTTGGCATTGGCAGAGAAGATTTGGAAAGCATTTCATGGATGTACCCCACATACTCCACTCTGCTGCTCAACCCACAAATGCATTTTCCTTACAAATGTGGCACCATTTAAAAAGAAATAAACAGGCTTTCCAACATTATAAGATTTATTGCCAAGAAGCATTGTTACAACAAATAAATAACCAAACAAACACAAATTTCCTTACTTTTTGTGCTACATTTATTTAATATCTTTAAATTACTTGCAGAGTGTGTCTTCTGTCATATGAAATAACTCTGTGGATTTCTGAAGAGCTTTAAAGTCAAAAGAAAGACACAACATGTTATCCACCAGTACTTCACAGCAGTGATTTTTTAGCTTCTCTTCTCTGCTTTCCAAACAGCCTGTGGTGGTGGGTAAAGAAAAAAAAAGAAAAAAAAAGTATAGAATTCTTTCTGAATACATTTCTTCTGTCTGTTGCATCGTAGCTCTTTAACATTTTAGCCACATTTTCTTGCAGAAGGTTTATGCATTTTCCATTCTGCATGAGAGACCGTGGGGGCTTCTGTTATTGTGATGTCACGGTGCAAAACCTCTACAGATTGGATGTACTGGATGATAGAATTACACAAAGTTCTGGAGTACTGCAGGTTGATCCGCTCATTTCCCAAACTCCACCCAGTTAATCGGAGTAGGCTCAGAGTTTTATTCTTATAAATTGGGAGACAAAAAGGGAAGATTTTGGAGTACTTACGATGACAGTGAAGGAAAAAAAAAAAAGCCTTGCTTTTCCAGCCTTAATGCGGCCTCAAGAGGAATGAACAGCAGTCTGAAAAAGCAGCAGAAATGATTCAAACCTGCCTTTTAACAGACGCCGTTACCTCTCTTTTTCATAATTCTCTCTTTGCCTGTAATGTTCATCTTGCACAGGAGCAGGAACATTATAAAGCCTTTTCTCTGCCACAGGCAGTCTGAACAGAAGAGGCAGAGGAGAGTGTTTAAGGAGCAGGGTTAAGAGCTGATATTATCAAGCCCGCTGCTGTACATTCACGACTGGGTGCACTTCACACGTTTTCTGCCTCTAATTAGGTCCAAAGTTGCCATCAAAGAACCCGATTGGCGTCGCGGGAACTCTGTGGCTGCTGCATTTTAAGTCCCATTTTACAAGAGGGCTCTGCAGCAGCAGGTAGTTCAGCGATTCACACAATTAACACTGTAGGCCCTTCAGAAGTCGCATCAAGTCTCCAAACAAATAACAAGCTCCCCTCCACCTGCAAGAATACATGAACCCCATACAAAGGGGGCAGGTGAGAGGGTGGTGCAGATGTGCAAAAAGGATTTCAGAAATCAGTTCACATTGGGGAGTTGAATGTTTTTGCTCTTAGCAAAGGACGGCCTGCAAACAGACACCATATGCTTAAGACCTCAGAGTGTGGCTGCTTTGGATTCACACCTTCATATGCATATCAGTTAAGAAGCTCAATGTGGATGTTTGTTTCTGATCCTGGGGAAAGGAAAAAAACAAAAAACAAAAGCATGATTGTTTGGAGTGTTGGAGTGCCGAGCCAGAAAAAGTTCACATTTCTCTTCAGTCTGTGCTTCTGTTCAAACCTCTCCAATTTACACACCTGTTCAGAGCTCACGCTGATAAGATGCCATATTGTTAGAATGCCAGCAGTTTTGTTTTTTCCCCTTGTGTACTCTGATATTGCTCTCCATCCACAGGTTGGCTCGTGGTTAGTACTGTATTACCAGACTGTACAAACAAGCGAGTATTCAAGATTTTGAGCCTAGAAATGCCTTGATTGCAGCTTGCCAAGCTTTGTTTTACTTGCGTCTTCACATGAAATATTAAATGCATTCATAGCCTGACTACAGTTGCAGACTACTGCATGTGCAGCCACCCACATAACAAAATAACTGAAATTAAGGCTGCAACACAACAGTCAGTTGTCAGTAACACAAACCTGTAGTGCTTGTTGTGGGTGTTTTATTAATGGTTACAGTGGAGAAAGCATGTATGACAGAAGAAATTCAAACTGCTGACATTCCAGGTGCCCCAAGAGAGGTGTGTGTGACCCATGATTTTACCTCCGTGTGCCCTAACAGTGAGTTTATAAAATATAATTATTTTGGATGAAGGGTGTTTTTTGGTACTTGAATAGGAATTACCTCTGCTGCACATTTTAATCCACTTGATTTTGCTGCCATCTATTGGACAATAGTTACAGTTTACATAATTCAATCAACTCCGATCCAAAGGTGGATTACTGCCTGAACACAATGGGCGCATTCCCAAGAGCCTACTCCACGAGTTTACTACGAGTTAATTACTTTATAATTTAATTTACTGCAGACACATGTGCTGCTCACATCCATTAAATAAGCACCTGAAGTTGAATCCTGCAGAACTTCTGTTTTAAATGTTCATCAAAAGTTTTACAGAAAAACATGCGTTATAATCCAAATGTTCAGAATTATCACGGTATGGTCAGACAGCTGAAAATGCTGCACATTAAAGGCAAACTGACACTGCACCATCTTGCGTATGCAAGTTTGATATTAACCTACCCCAACATCCACACAGTATTCAAGTATGTATTCTAAAATATAAGTGGGTCTCAAGTCCAGATGTAATTGGTTGCCATTTGTCCTTTGTGTTTAGGGTAAATGCCAACATTTGGGATTACCAAGATTTCTCCATGTTTAAATGTGGGTCCATACATCTCAGTTTTGGCACGTTCCCTTGCTGGCATTCAAGGATGAACTGATTATGTTGGTAAAGCTTGAGGTGACTTCACAGAAAAACAAAAGTTAACAGTTGATGATGACAAAAACTCACTAAAATGTTAAAGACTTTATACCCAAAAGGTGACATAATATCCATGATCCAGCAGTCAGGAACAGGAAGAGAGGGGTGTGTGTGGCAAACTGCAAATTGATGGGATGCATGATGTTTAGCACTGCTGCCTCACAGCAAGGTGGTCCAGGGTTCAAATCCACCATAGAAAGGCCTCAGCTTTCTATGAGATGTTTGAATGTGCTACTCATGTCTGTGTGGGTTGTCGCCAGGTACTCTGGCTTCCTCCCAGTCTGACGATGTGCATGTTATGCTAGTTAGGGATCCTAAATTGGCCGTAGGTGTGAATGGTGTTAGACCTGCGATAGATCAGTAACCTGTCCAGAATGTACCCTGCCTCTCACCTTATGGCAGACCCCAGGACAACTGTGACCCTGAATCAGACAAGTGAAAGAAGATGGACTGACTCTTTGGTACCCATCTGTTAAATCGCTTTAGTCTTTACTTACAAGTTTGGAAAAAGATGGATGTACACAGCAACTCAACTGGGTGGAGGTGCACACTCGTATGTTTATTTTTTCTGATTTTGTCCTTGCACTATCGTCCTTATTTACCGTTTGGATATCCACTGTAAGAAAAGATTTTAGAAAGATATTTCTTTTTCACCCATTTTGCAGATAAGACTTTTTATACCTTTATTCTTAGTTGGTCCACCTCTGCAACCCACACATAACTACATCTGTACCTGGAAAACCTGACTATATGCAGTTGGCAGTCCATTTATACTCAAGTGTCCCATGAAGTTGGTTCATATCTTTAAAAATAATGATGCAGGAATCCAGAATATGAGGAAACTTTAATTGTTGAATTAAACTTAATTTATGATGGCATCTGTATTTAGAAAAAAAAAATAATAATAATAATGTGCCATATTTTCAACCTTTTAAAATTTTGATTGATATCTTTCAAATAAAGTAAATGAATACTTAAACAACGGCTTAATACCGGTTGTATTATTGGAAGACAATAAAATGAAGCTTATATTAAATGTATAATAAGAATTGTGAATAAACATAATACAGATCATTTTGAAAAACAGGCTGCCCATAGGCCTTTTATGAACTTATGTTCAGGTTTCATATGTAAATCAGGTCACCATAACTAAAACTTCACTGATGTCTGCTCAACACGTTTAAATGAAATTATTTTTTTGAGCCAATGTAATACTGGAATTTGACCAATGATACTAGCATATTTCAGAAACTGCCCATAAACACCCACAGAACAAATTTAGATACTTGCTGAAAGAGACCATTCTGTCCAGCTGTAAGGCTGCTCTGCAGTGTTGGACTAATCCTCTGAGAGTTTAATTAAAAAAAAGAAAAAAGTAAATTATACACTGATTTCCCTGAATACTAATATTTAAAATACCAATCAAAGCCCTTCCATTTATCTGTCAGGCTTTGAAAATTTTGGCATCATGAAGGTTTTTGTCTTGACTTATCAGCGAACGTTAATCTGACATTTTCAAACATAACCTGATGAGTTTATGTGGTCCAACAAAAGTAAAGCTATTATGTCAGGAAAGCCTGTAGATACTATTAATTAGTCTGTATTGAACACTAAGTGATTCAGCGTGTATTTGAACACAATAGTCAGACAAATTCCAAGGAGCAGCTGGAAGGCACCTGGTCTTCATTCAGTACTCCCCTCTATGGTTGGGGACAGGTTTGTATGGACGGACAGGCCTTTGGCTGTTCTCGTTATACCTAAAATTAAAAAAATAAATAAAACTGCGTGTTACGTTTAAGTCACTTTAATTAGAAATTTATTACTACTACATGTGACTAGCAGTTTAACACGGTACCATAATGCATCCTACCGTTTATTGCAGGACATGGCTATTGCGCATATTTAAGCATCTTACTCCAGGGAATAAAATGATTTAGCAAATTTTCAAAAAGTGTCAGACTATTCCTTTAAAATCTTGACCCATTTTCACACATTAAAAATGTCAGGAGAGTGTCCTGAGTTGCCCTTTTTTTCATACATAGCACTCAGCAGGACACTTCCAGTAATGAGAAGAGTCATCTGGCACATTCTCACTACTTGAAATACTGTTTGCTTTAGGTGAGGGAGCTGCCTGGGTAGAGAGTGCAGGAGGCAGGACACTCGCTGGCTGTGAAATCTAGTGCGAAAGGACTCACCTCAGATTCTCATCTTGCAGGTCATCAGCTCTCAGGGCAGACTTGGAAATACCCATGCCAGGAGGAATCCTGTCTGGGTATCTGACAGCGAGCTTGTTGTGATTCAGCTCAAAGCCCTGACAAGTGAACAAAATACAAGTTTAGTGCAGGAGCAAGAACACTCTGGTAGGCCGTTGATAATCTGAACTGGGAACTAGATTTATAAGGGTCTAAGAGATAAAAAAGGTGGGTAGATGAGTGATCTGGGAGAACAATCCTGAATGGCTGAACATGTGAGCAAAGATTCACCAGTCTCACGGAGCAACAAGTGACTTTCAGATAAGATTCACACTGGAAGAACTACTTGTTGCAAAAAGCAGCCAGATTTAAACTCCAAATGTAGTTGGTCCAGAGAGACAGTTTTTAGATTCAAACAGCACGTGTGTCTATAAAAACTATAGACACACGTATGTAGTGGCCTAGGGACATTAGAAAGGGGGCACACGTGAAAATGAATTCCTAAAATGCAAAATTCAGGGCTTAACGCGAGGCAGAATTCTGTCCATCGAGATTCGTGCACTTCTTTGCCTGCAGTCTGAATTTTAATGCACCAATTTGAATCGTTTTTGCATTACTTTTTGGTTGAATAGTCACATAAATGACAAATTAAAACAAATTTTATAAACTCATGCACTTCAGTAGCTTGTGTGCTTCAGCAAGTTAAAATTTAATGATACATTAAGAATCTAAAACAGGTCGCGTACTGGATTTATGCCAGTCATCCTGCAAATTACAACAATGGCTGCCTCTCAGCAACTTTATGTCTACAGTACCACTGAATTAAGACACAGCACCCCAGTAAAGTCCAACAGACACAGATCAGGACGCACTTACGTGAAAGCGTTGAATTGCTTCATCGCAATGCTCTTGTTTTGTAAAGTTTACAAAGGCACATCGTTTGGCAGTCAGAACCTTCACACTATAGACGACCCCAACCCTGCAGGAGAGGAGTGAGTTTAAGAAAAGAAAAAAAAAAAGGTATTTACTTTAAAAAGGTATCTCACTACACTACAGCAATGTGGATTTGGATAATTGAAATGCATGCATAACAGAAGTGAAAATAATATCACCGCCTCGTACTTGTTAAACAGATTGGCAATCATGGACTCGGTTACTGGGAAATTCAGGTTTCCCACCCAAACTGGAAACAGCTCCCTGTTGAAAGAAGATATCATTTAAACACATTTTAACACGTGACAGGTTGACTGTTACTTTTTGGATAGACACTCCATAACATATAATGTGCACGGTGAACAGCACAAAAGCGTCTAATGATTTTCTGCTCCAATGATTTTCTGGAATACACTGCCTAATTAAAGGTGAAGCAATACCAATAAAGTCTAGTGTCTGTTGACTACTTAATTAAACTTTGTCATTACAAAAATGGATCGAGGATCGGCTTTTTAATTAACCTTCCTTTATGCTGCCTAACATTCTCTATATAACAATTAATATTTCATACACTGATTATTGAAAAGTGACAACGTTTTAAATGACAAAAGGGGTCAAGTTGCAATATTTAGGTGCCCACATAGATCTCCACACTGCTCTGCTTTATGTAATCATTCCACCTGTTTATACTAGCTATGGATGAAATGTTGTTTATTCCACAGAGTCATTCAAAACCGTATCTGAAGTTTCTGTGAAGCTGTGGCAACTGAGTCAGAAGTCATTATTATCTAAGGGGAGCTACAGTGCAGCAATGGTAACACAAATGGGGAAATTTTTCAGCTAAACTACCAAAACTTAGCTTGAATTGATTATACGCTTGAAAACAAACACAGTCTGACTACAGTGGTGTGGTAACTTTGTTCTCACACTTCATTCATGGTGTTGCACAGCAACAGTGAAGATACAAAAATAAAGGGATCCTTGTCAGGGATGTGCGCAACTAGTCCACTAATTGTTGCTATTGTCACTAGTGTGTACCAGACGTACTAGTCAGTTTGTGAAGATTTTAATTGATGCCCGATGCCGTAAATGGTTCTCCTAAATGTAAATATATAAAATATTATGTTAAAATTAAACATACCAACCTTCTACATAAGGACACTGCAGTGTGAATGAATGAATACTCACAGTGGTCGATTAACACCATTGCTGGCCTTCACTGGCTGAGTAAGAATAGGCTTTGATTGATTCTGTGCAGCAGATGTATTCTGGACTGGGCCCAAAGGTTTGTTCATAAGTGGCGTTTTCAGTGCATCCTTGAACTGAGCAGGAGGACGCACAGCAGCAGCAGGTGCAGGGTTTGTGTTGGCTGAAAGGATTGGAGAGACTCCAGTGACATTTGCTACTTGAACAGGTGGGAGTGCGCCATTCTGAAGAGCTCCTGAACACACACACAAAAAAAAAGGAAAATACACACAGTTACACACTTGTCAGTTTAGGCTTAATATACAAGCAAATGTACTCTGACAATTTGCTGTAAAATTTAAATATCACTTTGTGGAGAACACCTGGGTGGGCTACAAGGGCAAAAGATTTGTATTTCTCTCAGTGCACTGCACTATTTATTACACTCCGTGGTGTTGTGAACAACTCACCTGGTTGATTGTTTAACTTGGAAAGCACTTCTAACGCCTTTTCAACCGTTCCATGAATAATTAAAGCATTTGAGCTCTGCTCTCGTGTAAAACCACACTCCTAAAGCAAAACAGAAGCGCAGGTTAAGAAGCACATTCAGTGAAGGATCCTGTCTTTCTCCCCAAACTGAAAACTACAGCAACAGGTCTTTTTTTTTTTTGTCTAATAACAATGAATAGAGTAACTATGAAGATGTTAATTCTTTTTCTGTTCAGATCTAAGTACTTAATGCAGTTACTTGAGGTACAGCACTACTTTCAATTCCTTCTGGCATGATGTGACTGCACAACTAAGTTTAGCTGTTACATACCATTAGCTGCGTTATCTGCACCCGCATCAGCTCCTGGGCAGCTTCTGCACATGAACTGTCCAGTTTAAGAACTTCCATGAAAGCCAGGGCAGCTTCCTCATACCTCTGAAACATGAAAGGCAACAAGATTCTCAATTCCTTTCACCTTCAAAGTAAATTTAGTTTCAGAGTCATTAACCATTTGCTTGTTGCTTCAATAATTGGCCTGATTACTGTCTAATGCAACAGTGAGTCACAACAAGTCTAAGTAAATAATGTGAGCCAGTGCAATAACTTCAGCTGTGCTGCAAACAAGGCAATGTTATCAAAGTCACTGTACTGTAAATATTATGAACACTGCTGGGTCACATTGAGAGCATGCAGTTACACACTGAAGCACAGTATTTTATGTATTGTGTATTATATATTTGTTTTTTTAATGTTTTCACCACGTTGGTTATGACAGTGTGTTGCTACTTTGGCTAAAGAGTGCTTTGTAACAAAGAACAAGTGAGACATAACGTCCAAACACAAGGACAGAGCCTGAATACTAGATTTACTTCAAATACTCTTTTTTGTGCCACATTAAGTGCTACTTAAAATTCAAAAACATACAGGATATTAAAGAGGATATGTGAGTGTACAGATTGGCTGGCGTGTTTACCTTTAGACCAGCCAAAGCTCTTCCCTTCCTATAAAGGCCTTTAACCCAGCCTGGACATATGCCAAGGGACAACTCTGCATCCATTAATGCCTTCTCGTATTCTTGCAACTTTTCAAAACAGAAGGACCGATTTCCAAATAGCCTGTGACAGAAGTAAAGATTGCATTAAAGCCAGTGGTTGTGTAATTTCAATCACTGAATTTACTTAAATGTAAGACAAGTGGACATGTTCTTACTTAAACTCTTTAGGGTTGTGCTTAATTGCATCAGTGAAGTACTTCACAGCCTTATTAAAGTTTCCATCACTTGCATACTTATTTCCCATGACTAGGGAAAAAAAGAAAAAGAAAAAGAAAACCCTTAGGTAAAATTAAATAATTTATTTATGCACCTCATCCAGAGTTTACTTGAACAAGGATGAAACATACCGGCAAAATCAGTGCTGATTTTTACATTATCTTCAAAGGTGGGAATGCTGGAAGCAGCAGCATTCTGTGTAGACTGGGGAAAAAAATAAAATAAAAAGTTTAATTAGAACCTTCAACGTGAACCAATAGACACAATAAAGCATTTTTCATACAGTTTTATGGTCAAACTGTTATCAAGGGAATAGTCATTCTCCACTGTTTCCTCTATCACTTTCTATTTTATTTAGAAGATTTAACTAACTGATGTGCACACGTTTCATTTCTCTACAGTGAGTTTCTACATCATTTTGCAGTCATTTACAGTGACACAAGTTTTCTCTCCTCTGCTCTCAGTTTCACTATTTTCCTTGTGTTTAATGCTTGACAAATGGGGCAAGCTGTTGTCAACTCATAGAACATTAACCATACTTCACTGGTCTCTGCTCAGCTCTGTGTGCAGAGAACAGAGCAGGCCAGTGGAATAAATTACTTAAGTTGAAGACTACTTGCTACACTGCTGTAGGTGCAATGAAAGCGTCTCAGTAAGTGTTAATCTAGCCTGTAAAATGACAGGGGAGATAGGTCTCCATTTTCAACCCAAATAAGAAAAAGAAGCAGGAAAAGTGTTGCTTCCACAGCCTAACTATTTAACTCACTTGGTACAGAGGAAACCTGATGCATTTCAATTTGATTTTTATGTGAGTTGGCCCACCTTCTTTGTAACCACCTTCTCTTCATTTGATTTTTCAGGGACAGTTTTGTATTCTTCTTTGTCTGATATCTTCTTTTTCTCCTTCTTCTCAGGTCTGGGCTTCTGCTCCAGTTTATGCTTGGCTATAAGAGCAGCTTTTCTCACAAAAGTACTCGTCATATCCAGTTCCTTTACGAGGGGAAAAGGTGAACAGAAACATTCTTTCACATCTTAAGTTTGCCAAAGGTTTTGTCAAATTATATATTCTTGTATTAGAGTACATGCAGATAGGTATTCCAGCAATTTTGTAGCAGTCCAAGTCTCCCTAACACTCCTTCAATTATAAGTAATATGTACACTGGTACCTCTGAGTCACCAGAGTCATTCTTGGTGTTGCCATCTTCATCACTGGATTCGTCGTCACTGCTGTCACTGGTATCTGTATCTTTGGCTGAGGCCTGCAGTTTAACACTAGAATTGTTATTGGCATTGTGTTGATCATTAACTGGTTTACTCCCCTCTGCTTTGGATTGCTCTGAATCATCCTTTCCCTGTAAAGCAGAGAAAACAAACTTGTTGAAGAATACAGTGGGGGGTTTTTTTTCTGGACACTTTTTCAAATGTGTTGCACAAATGATCATCACCTCCTCATTTTCTTCAGGGTTCAGTTTTTCCTTTTCCTGCTTCTCAAGCCGTTTTCTTTCCTTTTGTTTCTGTTGGCCAAAGACACATCCATTAAATATAATTCACAATTTTCCAATCAGCTCATATTTGAGAAAGCAGGATTTACCTGTTTCTTAAGACGCTTCTTCTCAGCCTTTTCTTTGCTTTTTTTAGATTCTTCTAATAATCTGGCTTTTCTTTCAGCATCCTAAAGGAGCCAATTTGAATCATTTAAATTCTGCAGAACATCATAACAGTAAAATAAAATTAAAAAAAACAAACACTTACCTTTGTCTGAAATCTTAAAGAGGATGGGCACGACGAATTACGAGCTGAAGAGTATACAGGTTGATATACAGTACTGGATGACCTCAAGCGGTTCGGCGAGTATCCATGGAAATTATGACTCCAATTATCATAATCATCATCATCGCATGGAACATCTAGCTCATCCTCATAGTCAATACCTGCATGAAAAATAATGTTTTAGAAGTTTAATGCAATTCCACAAATAAAAGCAGATACACTTAAGAGTGCACAGCAGAAGTGTTATCCAAAATCTCCTTACCAAGAAGGCCGCATCTTATTATTCTTTGCATATGTGGATGTCCCTCAAACATTCCTAAAACAGTTCTCTAAACACGGAAAAGAGAGAGAGGGAAAGAGAGAGAGATGTGAAAAGCATTCCCAAACAGTCACGTATAACCTTCAGATTAGCTCAGCCTCTCCAGCCTTGACTCCTTCCCCACATTCCACCTACATCTGGATCCCAGTATTATAAGTTCAGTCTGTTCCCACGGCTGCTGAAATACTGCATCAGTGCCAGAACTCAATGTGCCTCTGAGCTCCAGTTAGAATACTGGCACTGAAATACCTCATCCATAAGTTTCACTTTCCTTTATCCAAAAGCTCAGAGTCACTGAATCAGCAGACAAGCTCATTTCTCAGCTTTTTCCACTATAAAAAAATACATTTATTGCAGGAACACTGGAGCCAAAGTGAAGACTACAATTTATTTTATCTATAAGACTCACTAACATCAAGAGCTGTAATGAAGGGCACAAATGCAAAGTAAAAACTACAAAGAGAAGCCAGAGGCAGTGAAACAACAAAGCTATAAAGTGCCCCTCCCCCACCTTTTTTTTTAACAGGGTTAATAAATAATTAAAGAAATTACAGTAGTACCATGTTTGCTTGCCTCTTCAGTCATAATTTTGATGTTAATCTGCACATCTTAAGTGTTGTGGGAAAAACAGGAAACCCACAGGCAGGCTGTACATGTGGGAGGAAAAGTGCAACAACATGCCACTTAATGAGGAAATTTATACTAACCTAAAAAAAAACCTGAGAAGAGCACTTTTCACTAGATAAATGCACGTTAACTAGTAATTTTGTTCCAATTTGCACATCCAATACGAGATTATTACGTAAAACAACAGCTTCACTATTTCACAAGAAGGAAAATGTTTTGCAATTCAGTGTAAATCAGTTACTAACACTGCTATTTTCAGAACCAATATGAAGGTAATTTTACCGACATCCTGTTCACAGCTTCGTCTTAACTGAACTACTGGTAAAGACTGAACGCAGGGCATGCACAGGAAGTGACTCAGAGCCGTGTTTACATGTCTCCATTCAGCAAGTGTGCAAGTTAAACACAGCTGCTTTCACGTCCAACCTGTATGGCACTAACTGACGCCATAAAAACATGACCCTCTGATCGCAGTTATCACACCCATCTATCACCCAGAGCCAAAAGGTCGGGATGTTTTCCGCGTCGTGAAAGCTAATTTGTGCGTTATCTTTAATGAAAAGAGCCTACTTACGAACATGTGAGGATCCGGGACCTCTGCAAAAACAGAATAAAAAAATAGCAATATAAATACCACTGCTTCAGCATTTAGTTGAATAACCAGGCTTTGGCTAATGTCTACTAAACTATAACTCCTATGAGCACGCTAGCTTCTTCTTAGCCACATTAGCCACCAACTTTTTAAAAGACACAAAAGCGTTTTCTTACCCGCCTCTTCTCTATAAAACTCCATGTTTAGTAATATAAGCCCTGTCGCAACTTCATACACTCTCACAGCACTGTTAATTTCACCCTAAGTTTCATTACTAACGATAGTGTTAGCAGCCTCTAACTTTCGCTGCTAACATACTCGCGCGCTCTCACTCACTGCCCCTCGCGTGAATGCACGCGAGAGGGGAGACGTTGAAGGCATGCGCACAGTGATTCTGCCGCTGACGACGCCGCTTTTGAGGCCCGTTGCTGTAATACGTCAACGTGGTCTGCCATATTGGATGTGGCAGATCTGCGCTGTAAAATAATACAAGTAAATGGATCGAACTTCATAAAGGCCTTTTTACAAAGTTATTTAAGTTAATGCGTCTCATTCACACATGCACTAATATATATTGGGAAACTGATATGCACCAAAAATAACTTGAACAAAATAGAATAGAACAGAATAGAATATAATGCCTTTATTGTCATTATACAGAATGTACAATAAGATTGAAGGGCCACTCCTGTTCAGTGCCATGCCATAGAAAGTCACACGTTTTAAAATATAGAATAAAACTTCTAAAAATATAAAATAAAATAGAATAAAAAATGTATAAAAAATATACATTTAAAAAAATAAAATAAGTTTATAAATATAGTAATGAAGATGGGTGAGTATTGCACTTGGTGAATGAATATTGGATACTGCACATTATAGGTGTGATAGATACTCTTCAGTATGAATGATATATGAACAAAGACAAATTAAAATAAGAAACTGCAATAGGCACTACTTCATTTTCTGTTAGCAGTGAAATTAAAATTATAGATCCATGTTTTATACAATACAATAAAATATTATGGTTAAAAGGGTAAAACAAAAAAACGAGCCATTTCCAACTTTTGTAAAGTGCTTTATAAATTTAATGTATTATTACTGTTACACAAAAATAAGAGAGACACAAAGCACAAATGCAAAATTAGACTGATGAGCAGACAGTGGGCATACAGAAGGTCTGGAAGAGCAATCAGTCTTTATTTGTATCAGATTAGTTAGTTTGGGGCAATGTAGTTAAGTAAGATTGACTTCAGTGTTTGGAGGCTGGTTTTACCGCAGGACTACACAGTATTATCAGCAACCAGAGCCGGCCCGAGGCATAGGCAACATATGCAGCGGCATAGGGCCCCCTGACCACCAAGGGGCCACCAAGCTCACCCACATTTTTGTTTGTTTGTTTTTTATATATGCCAATGTCCTAAAAGAAAGAAGAGACTATTCAAACTGTCCAGATTTGTACACTTGTAACAACAGTAATTTAATGAGTAGGCTACACGGACTTCCTGTGTCAGCGTGCAGTCAGGTAATTTGGGCAGGCATCCTTATCAGCAGTTGTGACCTGATGGTCCGTCAGTTACGGTCATTTGTGGATCAAGCTACAAAAAAGGAATGTGACAGAAAGGATCCGTCCCTCCGGGGCAGAGAGGAGGAAAAAGAGAAGATTAGAGGAAGAAAAATGACAAAGGTATATTTCCATGAGCAATCACAATAATTTGGTTGGTAACCAGCTCCAAATGTAGTTAGCTATTGCAAGCTGGCTAGGTATGGTCTTTATCATGTCGCTATATCTCTATGAAAAAACAACCTGTCAGTCTGTGTCACTGTGCTCAGTGTGTTTCTAGTTAATATACATTTTGCTTGGCTCTTACTGTCATGGTTCTGGGTTTATGACCCAGCGTGTTTAGTTTTAGGACTTTCATTTTTGTATTTCTATGGTTAATGTTACTGTTTGATTCCTAGTATCTTGTGTTTTTGCAGTTTTTAATTTTTGTCTTTTTCTGCTAATTCCTGGTTGTTTCATTGTTTATGTCCTCAGGCATCTTAGTTAAGTTTTCTGAGTTCTGTTCTTGGCCGTTGTTCACTTTCTATTTAATCCTGTTTGAGTTCTCAGGCTTCTTCTGTTCCCAGTTTGGTGTTTTATTGTTTCTGGTTCATTCTCCTGTTAAGTGGATTTAGTCTTGGTCTCTGTTAATTGTGCTGTAGTTTAAGGCCTCCTCTTGTGTCTAGTTACCTGTTATGATCTTATAACAGTGTAATAATATATTTCCTGCACTTCTTGTAGCACTGGGCCCAATTGCTAACCAGTTGTGTTCAGCGATTCTGTTTGCTGAATAATTATTATTTACATATTACAAGTGGCTTATTTAATAGTCTGTAATTAGTTGCATAAATCACATATTTCCTAAAAAGCCTATGCCATCTAGATTGGATATGGCATGCATTGATACTTGTCCCACCCTCCTCAATATTATGGACATGACATAGTTTTACCATGTGTATCATACTGAAATACAGCTTTATCTATCCAAGAATCCAGATGACACATCAATTCGTTGAACTGCAGGTATGTCTTAAATACATAAAGTCCAGGTGACCACTAATTTCCTGCTCCTAAATTCAGATAAAAATGGAGTTTTTGTACTCGGCCCACAAGTCTTAGAAATGTGGTGTCTAACCAGATACTTACTCTGAATGGCATTACTTTGGCCTCCAGTAACACTGTGAGAAATCTTGGAGTCATCTTTGAGCAGGATATGTCCTTCAATGCACATATTAAACAAATATGTAGGACTGCTTTTTTGTATTCGTGCAATATTTCTAAAATTAGAAACATCCTTTCTCAGAGTGATGCTGAAAAGCTAATTCATGCATTTATTACTCTTATGCTGGACTGTAGTAGTTCATTATTATCAGGCTGTCCTAAAAGCTCCCTGAAGAGTACTGAGAGGGACTAGAAAGAGAGAGTGTATTTGTCACCCCAATAGAGCACTTCGTTCTCAGACTGCTGGCTTACTTGTGGTTCCTAGGATTCTTAAGAGTAGAATGGGAGGCAGAGCCTTCAGCTTTCAGGCCCCTCTTCTGTGGAACCAACTACCAGCTTGGATTCAGGAGACAGACACCCTCTCTATTTCTAAGATTAGGCTGACTGTTGGGTTTTCTCTGTATTATTGTAGGGTCTTTACCTTACAATATAAAGCACCTTGAGGTGACTGTTGTGATTTCTTGCTGTATAAATAAAATTGAATTGAGATGAAAATACATTGTTTTTCAGTAGGCTTACGTACATGAGGCTGAAACAGTAATGCATCCTAAAAAATTAATAATCAACCCTCCAGCATTAATAACAGTTAAGTTCAGGGGACAATGAAATGGCATGAAGGGGCCCTAAATCAAATTTTGCTTAGGGCCCCTTCAAGGCTTGGGCCGGCTCTGTCTGCAACGTCTATTTTCAAAATGTTGTAATAGCCAAATACAATAAAAATAATTATTCACTCTTTTTTTCCCACATTATCTTTTTTGGGTTTTCAAAAATGCTTCCAATAATATACAAAAAATAATCATGCTCTCTCATCAAAGGAAACATCAAGGGCAACTAAATTATTGTCCAGTTTTCAACTTGCCTTTCCTTGCAAGTCAGGTGCTTATAAGATATCTTAGAGCAGCATTTAAATGACAGTACAGAATGTATGAAAAAAGAGAATAAAAAATAAAAAATAAAAAAAAAACACACAAAATGAGAAAACAGGTGGGTAAACCCCAAAACCAAACAAGACAGAAGGACACAAACCCAACAACCACACCAACAAAGGTTTCTCTATATTATCAAGGGTTAGCCCAAATTATTTCACTATTGTGTATATGATTCAACAAATACAAACTCGGATATACAGTTCTCACAAAATAAGGAAGTCCAGTATACAAAGAAAACAGATTATTTTTAGAAAAGGATACTGCAGATAATCACTAGTAACTACGCCTCATCCACCCCACTCCCCCCGTCGATTAAATCCACACACTCTAAATATTCCGTAAAAGGACCCCAAATGTTTTGAAATTGTAGTAGTTTCCCCTTTATAGTATAAGTAATCTTTTCCATAGGTAAAGTTGTGGAGATTTCATTAATCCAGTTAATGAATTTTGGTTTACTGGTGCTCTTCCATGAGAGTGCTATGACTCTTTTTGCAAGTAGTAAACATAAATCCATGGCAGTAATTATTCACTCTTACCTGTGAAAGGTAAGCCCATGTGATCGAGTTTCAACTGTAAAATGGTTTGAACAACTCCACGCAACACCAGAGTGACTTACCTTTTCCCACATCCAATATGGCGGCAATGTTGACGTATGACACATGCATGCATAGATGACCATTTGTTGTTTACTTACTGTTAACATTTGAATGTAATGGGTCCATTGCTGTAGGTCTGCAGTATGTGTGTATGTGTGTCTGATGTTACACAATTATTTACCTTTGCAAACCCTACTTTGGTGACTGTGGTATGTAAACAATGACAGTGCAGAAAATTATCACATATTATAGGTGGCAAAAATTTTTTTAATTGGATAAATCTTAATGAAACTGATTAGAAAGCTCTTAAAAATACCTTTCCCATGACATCAAGATCACTTTTCTGTGACAAATGAGGCTTATTATAAGTTGCAGCTGGTCCAAAAATGAATTTGCTCAAAATTGTCACAAATACTATAATATTAATACATCCAAATATAGTCATATAATACTCACCTATGTAAGCTACATATTGAAATCCAAACCGAGGCTCCTGCCAAAGCACTGCGCAGTAAGGGGGACTGCCACATACCTACATATTAACAGCACTACACTTTGTACAAGAGTGAACAGAAGAGTGCTCCAAAGAACACGTGTTCCCTGCTCAAAAGTTTATCGAAAAGTATATTCAGGTACATGAAAGTAAGCGATCAAGTGCTGAGCAGACAGCAAAGGGTAATAACTCCGGTATAAGAGGAGGCAGGGTTATGGTTGTTGTGCTCTGCAATACATCCAAGTCAATATGTTGCATGCTTACTGAGATACTGAAAATGTGGCAGACAGACAGACAACAGAAAACGATCCGTCAATGTCTCCCTGCCTCTTGGAAGGCGATACAAAAACCACATGGTAGGTAAAATATATTAAAGTTGCAAAAATGTCCCTTATATTTTGTTTAAAGCTGTTCTCATGGTTTAAGTCATTTCTGAGGAGCAATGTTACCCTGCATACATGATACATCTGGTATACAAAGAAGCCCATTTCATCATAAAACACACACACACACACACACACACACACACACACACACACACACACACACACACACACACACACACACACAGCAATTAAATCTTTACTTACAACTTATTTATTATTCAGTTTATTGTTACAAATACACTCTCATGCCGACGCTTCTTTATGAATATTTTCAGATAGACAAAAACCTGCAGTTTTAAACAACTACAGGTAAAGCCATTAACAGAAATAGGAAAATAATATTAGTATTTTTTTCCATTTGGCTGGAAATGTTAAAATTGTCAAATATGTAATGCATGTGTAGTTATGTTCATCACTCACGAGATACATTTCTTGGACGGCGAAGAAATGTTGCCTTCTTATACAAAAGCATGTCACATCTTTCACAACAAGTGAGCTTTGAGTTCACTGCAGTTTTAGCTCCCTTTAACAGCCATCTTCGGTGAAGTCATAAAAAAAACAACCTGTCATCTCCTCTTTGCTGGAATCTAAAGGTCGAGACCCTGAGTTACAAACTCTTAAAAGCTTATCAGTCATCACATTTCATAGTGACAGCGATGGAAGGCTGTCACTATGGCCAGGACTTGTGCGCTGAAAGCAAATGTAGCAAAAGGCCATCAATTTCCATCATTGTTATTCTACAATCCTTCCATGGCGTACAGAAAAGGCAACGAGTCTGCGGTAGGCTGAGCTGAGGAGGATGATGGCTCCTGCCACCATACTGCAGATGAGGCTGAAAGCCCAGCGAGGTCCCAGGAGGGTGTAGACATGGGAGACAAAGACTGGGCCGAGTGTCCGTGCCCCACTCCCTGAGGCTGTCAGCCAGCCCATGTACACACCCTGAGGAAACAAACATAAGATGCATGAATTTAACTGTCGAGTTAGGTTTCAAATTAAACATCTGAGAAGTGTATGCACATATTTAGAAGCACCATGAATATTTCCATTTACAGTCTTGTTACCTGAGGTTTGGGTCCAAGGATTTTGGAGTACAGCGTGTAGGACATCACATTGCACGCTGGGTATCCCACCCCAATGAGGAAGTCAGATGAAAAGTACTGAGCTATGTGTATTGCAGGAGTATACTGACACCAGGTCTGCTCAATTGGGCAACCTGTTGGCTCCACAGTACTGTTCGGGGCTGTCATGAGCTTAGATATCTGACTGACCAGAGAGTTGTTTCTGATATCTGTATCAGAAAAGAGAAAGAAAAATATGAGTGCAAACCCAAACAGTTACTCAGAAAAGTGCTACAACTACACACCGAGATGTTTTACTTCAAAAGGAGGTTGTGAAAAGAGTCAAAATGGCAACAACAGGAACTAATCTGCATCATGGTTAAACGGATCAATACCTGCCCACTGGATTTTAGGGTAATGGTTCCCCCATGGAAGAAGAATAAAGAAACCACAGAATATAATGCCCAAGCCTGCCAGCAACACAGGACGATCTCCAAACCTGGAAGGAAATAAACAGTCTATATGAATAACTAAACTCATATTATTTGACTTAATCCATACATGCACTGAGGGGCGTCGTACCTCTGAGCAGCCAATTTTACAGCCAGAAACACCAAGATTGATTCAAATCCAATGCAGCAGAGAATGATGCCGTTGTAGAGCACAGCTTCTTTCCTTGTCCAGGCAAACATGTCCATGGACAAGGGGGGTGGCAATTCTGAAGAAAAACACACCATCATAACAGCGGCTATAAGGAGGGAGGAAGTATTCCTGTCACTGTATATAAGAGGACGGACATACAGGGGTTGAACAATGAAACTGAAACACCGGGTTTTAGACCACAATAATTTATTAGTATGGTGTAGGGCCTCCTTTTGCGGCCAATACAGCATCAATTCCTCTTGGGAATGACATATACAAGTCCTGCACAGTGGTCAGAGGGATTTTAAGCCATTCTTCTTGCAGGATGGTGGCCAGGTCACGACGTGATGCTGGTGGAGGAAAACGTTTCCTGACTCGCTCCTCCAAAACACCCCAAAGTGGCTCAATAATATTTAGATCTGGTGACTGTGCAGGCCATGGGAGATGTTCAACTTCACTTTCATGTTCATCAAACCAATCTTTCACCAGTCTTGCTGTGTGTATTGGTGCATTGTCATTCGGATAGATGGCACCGCCTTCAGGATACAATGTTTGAACCATTGGATGCACATGGTCCTCCAGAATGGTTCGGTAGTCCTTGCCAGTGACGCGCCCATCTAGCACAAGTATTGGGCCAAGGGAATGCCATGATATGGCAGCCCAAACCATCACTGATCCACTCATCAGAGAACAATACGTGTTTCACATTGTCCACAGCCCAAGATTTGCGCTCCTTGCACCATTGAAACTGACGTTTGGCATTGGCACGAGTGACCAAAGGTTTGGCTATAGCAGCCCGGCTGTGTATATTGACCCTGTGGAGCTCCCGACGGACAGTTTTGGTAGAAACAGGAGAGTTGAGGTGCACATTTAATTCTGCCGTGATTTGGGCAGCCGTGGTTTTATGTTTTTTGGATACAATCCGGGTTAGCACCCGAACATCCCTTTCAGACAGCTTCCTCTTGCGTCCACAGTTAATCCTGTTGGATGTGGTTCGTCCTTCTTGGTGGTATGCTGACATTACCCTGGATACCGTGGCTCTTGATACATCACAAAGACTTGCTGTCTTGGTCACAGATGCGCCAGCAAGACGTGCACCAACAATTTGTCGTCTTTTGAACTCTGGTATGTCACCCATAATGTTGTGTGCATTGCAATATTTTGAGCAAAACTGTGCTCTTACCCTGCTAATTGGACCTTCATACTCTGCTCTTACTGGTGCAATGTGCAATTAATGAAGACTGGCCACCAGGCTGGTCCAATTTAGCCATGAAACCTCCCACACTAAAATGACAGGTGTTTCAGTTTCATTGTTCAACCCCTGTAGCTCTAGCTGAGTGGTGTTGTCGCCATCTTGGTGTTTTGAAAGCAGGTGTAAAGAGCAAGGCTGTGAAACTCCACACTCAGTTGTGACTTGTCACTTCTCAAATGATAGGCCCATCAAGCAAAGCCTAATTTTCCTTTTTTAACTAATTCCAACAATCATTTACAGAATGAGCTTCATGTTATATTCAGTGAAAAACTAGCGATTCAAACTGTCTTCCCACATACATCAGTACATTCCTAAGTCTTTGTCAAACTGCAAGAGTCACCCCTGCTGGCCAACAGAAAGAATGCAGATTTAAGGCAGTTTGCTTTAGCTTCACATCTGAGACCGGTGACCGGATTTTATATAGAGCCTGTGATTCGAACTTCTTGGAAGAAATACATACGTCTCAAAGACGGCAAAGATGAACATGACGATGAAGAACAGGATGTTGGATGTCAGGACAGCCAGCTGGTCGATGCTTTCAACAGTTTCTTCAGAAACGTCAACTCTATCTACAGAAAACAGAAACCAATATCCTGCTTCAGAAAATAGAAAACATATTTTTTTTTTCCATATTTCTACTGTATAATTACTTTAGCATTAGTCATTTAGGACCAGAGCAGGGCTGCTTTATGGCACTGTGTGTTAAATGACTTAAAAAATAAAATAAAAGAAATGTTTCAGCTCCAATAGGTTTCTTTTTTTTTCCTGTACATCACCTTCACTAAGTCTTTCTTTTACATACAGCAACTGCTATAATAAAAAAGAAGAAGAGCACCTTCTGATGAGTAGTTGATCGCTTGAATGTGTCTTCCATCTTCATCAACATGATGCTCTCTAATGGAAAGAATCACAACAGACATTTTAGCCAAAGGATAGATCTACAGTATTTTTAAGTCTGTGTAAAATGATCAAATGACCATTTGGACACTAAAATTGATGCTAACTTTAATAGGGCAGTGTTGGCAATTCAAAAAAAAAATTAAACCCCTTGAAATAAAGCTGAAAGTCTGCACTTCAATCACATTGATTATTGAACATGTAAATATGAAAATTTAAAAACTAAATATATTGTAAACATAAATAAGTATTATTTGATTCTACCCCCATAATACCAGGGTTCTAGCCAGCAGTGGATCACCGGGCTGAAACCCCCGCTCCCTACTTTTGAATACTTTACTGTAATACCGCTCTTTTACAAATTCTCACAATATTAGTTATTTTATTTTGATATTTTTTAATTTCCATTTTCAGCTTCTTTAGTTCAGTGTATGAGAGAGATAGATAGATACTTCAACTGAAATCTGCAACAGCAGACCAGATTTGACTGATTAGTCTCTACATGGAGGTTTTACACCCTTGTGACCAGTAAAACTAAAGTTAATTTAGATAATGTGTCAAAACAAATGCCCATACAATACTCATATAGCCTTGATTTGTTGTACACAAACAAGAAGACACATCGTGAATTTGTTCACTCACCTCAGCACAAAGAGGACAAGCAGGATGTTGATGAGGCCAAAAACCGCAGCTAGTAATGCTGGAGTAGTGTACATGTTGAGCTTCAGGTCTATGAAGTCCACCGTGACGCCACGTTCTCCGATGACAGACAGACATGCCTGCAGGGCTGACATACACAAGGACAAACAAAAAAACCCTTAAAACTAAAGAACATTTTTTTTAAAGCAAACTTGCACCTTTGCTCCCTCTTGTGGTCGAGCTTACCTGGCCCAAGGATAAAACCCAAGGCCTGACAGACACTCATGTTTGCCATGGCACCGGTCCTCTCTCTCAGTGCTGTAGCTCCAGCAACATAGGACCTCACCACAGCTACGTTACCTGACAGGGAAAGATTGAAACTTATGAGGGAAGAGAGAAATGTGTTTAATAAGCAAATTATACTGAACAGTTAGTAAGTTTTTTAAAATAATAACCTGCTCCGAAGCCCACAAAGACTCTGGACATGAGGATGTGATACTTGTTATGAGCCTTCGGCAAGTACGCATAGGCATAGTAGATGTTGGCTGCCAGGTTAATGAAGATGGAGCACACCAGTGGCTCCCTGCGCGGCCGGTGATTAGACCACCAGCCAAAAATTGGTGAGGCCACCATTTGACCGATGCTGTATGCTGCAACTACCCACCCCAGGAAGCTGGCATCAGCGCTGTCATCAGTCTGTAAGGAAAAAAAAAAAAAAAAGTCAAGTAAAAGCTTCTGCATACTGTAGGTTAGACCTCATAGTTAACCTAGAACAAAAATCAGAGCCCCACTATTGATGCAAGCAGCTACATCTGAAACAGAGTATATATTTTGGCAATTACTCCACCTACTTCTTAGCTGCATGGAGTAGAGGGAAAAGAGTGAAGAAAACCTTCACTGGAAGGACAGTGTGTTCTGGGTAAAATGTCTTAGTGTAAAAGTAAATGAATGTAAAGGGTCCGGGCACCTAGGTGGCTCAGCGGTGAAGCAGGCGACCACATGCATATGAAGCACTTAATTCAAATTCCAAGCACCTTTTAAAAACTTGAAACCACTACATAAATTCAAGTATTTTGGAGCATCTGTATAGGAACCCTGTGTGTGAACTTTGCTTACAAGTGTCTAATCATTTAGTTTAAACAATGCAAACAGTTTTAGACTACAGCCTAAATTAAATCCCCCCAAATGCTCTTTGCATCTTTCACTTCCTCTTTACCCAGCCAAGACTGCCTTTAAATGGCAAATACAAAGCACTGTGCATATTTTGTATTAATTATATCAGCCATACTAGGCAACAATCTGCAGCCCAGAACACGCTGTGTCATACTCACCTTTTCCAAATAGGGCCAAAGGGATGTGATGACAATAGTGAAACCTGAGAGAGCACAGATAACATTAATGCCTCAAGAACTGTTAAAGATACTAAACATGTTTTAGGCTTGAGGACAATTATGATTAGATGATTTTGTGTTTCCTCAAAATGCAACGCAGTCAAGCTTAAATCCCTGTTCATGAAAGTCGCAGTTTTTCTGTTACAGATTGTGCTGAGTTGATGACTTTCAACATGATAAAAGTGTTGTATCACTGTGTCCTCACCAACACTGCTGAGGAACATAGTGAAGTACATGACTCTGATGGACCTCCACCGACTTCTGTAGTCCTCATCCTGAGAGTCCTCACTGCTTACATGGAGAACAGAAAGTCATCCATAAAGGCTGATAAAAAAGACAGGCTGACCTATGTGACCTTAATGAGGAACACACCAGGAAGAGAGAATAATGAGCTAGCAAGACGCATAATGAAATGACAGGTCAGCGCCTCCTTTTTATGGGAGGCAGGGGAGATGAAGAAAAACTGGGTTAAAGAGTAATGCTGTCAAAGTCATCATCTCTGACTGTAGTTGTACGTTTTGTCGCGCAAACCAATGCGAATAAAGCCTGGCTATGTTAATTTGCTTTGTAATATAACCCTGTGGCTTCCCTATTGCATAACAGACACAGTATGTAGCAGGTAAACCAGTGCCTCTACAACCTGTCGGGTAACAATTTGCAAAGCTTCCTGATGATCCCACCTTGTTTTTGTTTTTGTGGGGAGGCGGCTGTCTTGGACTTACCTGCTCGTCTCATCCCTGAGCAGCGGTGTGGTGTCGTCGGGTTCAGGCTGAGACATTCTGAACAAAACGCTAACTATATTACGATATTACGACGCCACCCCTGGACTCCGAAAAAGCAAAACAGTGTTTCTAAGTCGCCATGTAGCCGAGGGTCACTGAACTACACCACGAAATCTTCCGTAAAGCTCCGAGAAGCCAGCTAACTACCGTTAGCAGCTAACATTTCACACTGTAAAGTGTATGCACGGGTCTAATTAACACCACACAGCATGTTAAATATGCGTTTCACCGAAAGCGAAGCACATAAACCACAGTCCTCCACACAAGAGCCTACACAATTGGACTATGATACCAGTGACAGTAGTAGTACGCAAGGCAAGAATTATTTAAGCACCAGCTTCCGGTAAATTATTTCAAAATAAAGCTAATTGAAGTCAAATTACACTGCATTCTGTCGTTTTTTTCAACAGTAGACTGATCATACCTTAACAACAACAAACCACGTAATTGCTCGTACAGAAATTAAACACTCTGAGGTAGCTTTTCTTTATTTTTGTACTGGCTACGCGGTTTTTATCTAATAACATCCGTTCCCATTGTGGTGTTAGCGAGCGCCTTGACGAAGGACGCTCACGAGTCACGTGAAAACACAGTCTGAGGGACTGTTTGATTGGTTCAGCGGGAAGGACGCCGTGCTCTGATTGGTGGATACAGTTAGTAAGCTGGGTCTGGGTGTAGAGTTAATGCAAACATAATTTAAGAAGTATCTAGTTCAGAGATACTGCAAATTTTGGTATTGAGCCATTACCAAGTAAATACAGGGCCAGTATTGCTGATGCCAAGTACCCATACTTTTAACTTATGTAGGGGAGAGCAGTGTGTCATGTTTTATGAGATGAATCATCATCAATTTGTCACATTCTGAACACATTTTAATGACCATGGAATCACTGTGATTTTTGCTTTCCACAATAATTAATTAACACAACAAAACACACTTTTCAGCCGTTCATGCATTTTGAAACTGAGTTTTTTTGCACGCCTAGAATGTGAATGTGCCTGTCTTTAAAGCACTTTGGATTAATGTCTGTTGTCTATAAAAAAAGTGATGAATTTAACACGTTTCAACCGTCTGGATATATTATTTGAATGCCTGAATATAATCTATTGCCTCTCTGAAAGGACTGTGACAGTGACCTCTGACCTCTGTGCTGGGTGTTTGGGTGTGAGCAGTTATAGGTCTATATATGTAACAAATTATGAATACAATTCACAATGCACCTTCAACTCAGCCTCCTGTCTTCTTGTCAGTGCCACCGTCTCCAAACCACACATTGCAGCAGGCAGGGGCGTAGGAATGAGTTTCCTATTGGGGGGGACACATATCGGAAACCTGACAGATCCATAAATACTCTGATAAAAGCATTAAAAAAACACTATTTGATCTTTTACTTTCTTATTTTTCAAATGTTTCTTGGAAAAATAGTGTTGTGTACACTTATGTGATTACATGTATAATTTACATATGTATATGTTTTATCGTATGTGTATAATCGTAGGACGTGGGCAAACTGGCTTGATCACAGATAAATGTTACCAGTGCACAGATAATTGTTACCAATGCACAGATAATTGTTACCAGTGCACAGATAAATGTTACCAGTGCATACTTACCAATGCACAAATGTTACCAATGAACAGATAAATATTACCAGTGCACAGATAATTGTTACCAGTGCACAGTGCACAGAGAAATGTTACCAATACACAGATAAATCATCCCCTTAGAATTATAAGGTTCTGACATTTTTGACGAAACTGAGTTATTGTCATATACTTATTTGCTGACCACTTATGAACAATATGTAAGAGATTTTTTTCAAATATATATTTTTGGGCGTTTTATTCACAAAATAGTAAGGGTCTATCTGCAAAATCAAGCTTTAACTTGGTACTATAAGGTTCTATCTGTGAACCAATAGGCACTTGAAATGTTCACAAGCGAGCCAATCAGGCTGCTTCTTTTTTATAATGTTGGTGCCCAATGTCTGGCAAAGGAGCAGAGGAGATGCTAGAGAAAATGTTTCATGGTAAGCTGGGGCTGTTTACAAGACATCTAAAGCTTGAGGATTTCAATAATGAGTTGACAACAGACAGGAGTACTAATGGCAGGAAAATTCTTAACTTTTGATTTCTTTTTTTTTAGATTGCACTGAGCTGTTTCTTTGCACTGTTAGCTACGAAGCTAGCGAGCCAACACTAGTTTTGTATTGTTTGTTTGTGGTCAGTGCTAACATAAAAAAACAATGTAGTTGGTAATATTGAGAATAGTCAAAGGTCATAATATAAGTTACCTCACGTATAAAATAATTTTGATTGAAGAATGACTTCAGATTTTAATATATTCTATGACCTAGCAGTGGTACCATGCTAATGAGCTCTGTCTATTTTTATTTCTGTCATCAAACTCCAGAAGAGCAAGTAAAAGAAAAAAACACCAGAAAAGGGACGGCAAAGAAATTGTTACATTTTTCCTGAATAAATACAACCGAAAGAAAAGTTCATTGTCAGTGACATTTTTATAGCAGAATGATTTTAATTAAAGATCCAAGTTTAAAAAATCTACCTTTTAAGTGGGACGAGTTTTTATTTGGATTTTTGTACTTAGTGGACATGGACTCAGAATCTAAATGTTTATTCAGAATTTTAAAGAATGCTTTTTCAGGTAGATTGCAGCTTGTAAAATTTAAAAAGATCTAGGCTAAATGAGAAAAAAAAAACATTGTGGTAAATTATCCAGAATTTGTTTGACTCTGCACAAATTTTATTGAAATTTGAGTTTGTTTATATGTCTATATGTTTATATGTTTATTTTGTTCTATTTATTTATTATAAATTTTATTTTTACTTGTTGGTTTTCATATAATTATATGTTGAGTTATCTTAAGAAAACTTTGGAAAAATGAAGGATGGGAAAAAAGAGGGCTCAGTCTGCCAACATGAGTTTAAAGAAAAGTTTGATTTTTTCTTTTTTTTAATTGTACAATTTTAAAATTGTGTAATAGATGTTGTGCAGCAAGGCAGCATGGTGGTTAATACTACTGCCTCACAGCTAGATTGACATCTAGGTCTGGGTTCAATTCCACCTTGGCCCGGGTCTCTCTGTGTGGAGTTTGCATGTTTCCCCTGTGTCTGTGTGGGTTTCCTCCCACAGTCCAAAGCCACGCATTTACTGGGGTTAGGTTAATTGGTCACTCTAAATTGCCCATAGGTGTGAATGGTTGTCTGTGTCATGGCCGGGGAGGAAACAGGCGAGGAATGGCTGACACGAAGGACTCCAGAAGTCAGCGTAACTTAAAAGGGATTTATTTAAGCAGGGGAAAAACAAATACAAAAATCTTGGAAGGGAGACGACGGGCAAACACAGGGAACACACGGGCACACAACATCAACGACGCGACAAGGAACACATGGAAACTGAGGGCTTAAATACACACTGGGTAATCAGGGCAAGAGGAAACAGCAGGGAACAACAGGTGAGGCAAATGAAACTAATTACACAGGGGAAGCAAAGCTGAACACAAAGCACAGGAAAACCAGACTGTCAAAATAAACAGGAAGTGACAAACCAAGGAACATACTGACTAAACACGGGGAACAGGCACAGACTCAGGACAGAGACACAGACATATCACAACACTAGGAAACACAAGACATCAACCTACTGGGAGGACACACTCAGGAAATAAACTAACACAAAACGCTGGGCCAACGGCCCAGGACATGACAGTCTGTCTCTCTGTGTTAGCCCTGCGACAGGCTGGCGACCTATACAGGGTGTACTGTGCTTCTCACCCTATGCTGTGATAGGCTCCAGACCCCCCCCCCCCCCCCCACCCCACCCCCATGAACAGAATAAGCAGAAGAGAATGGATGGATGGAGATGTTGTAGCACTGAAACATTCAAAGATAAAACTTTGTCAAGCATCATCTTCTTCTAGTAAAGGGAAGGGAAATGTGTCCGTAAAAACAGTTTGCCATGAAAGAAGAAATTTTAAAAAATGTCACAGAATTCATTAAATTTGATTTAACCATACTTGTGGACACTCTATTATATCTTTAATTTTATGGTTTAAAACGTACTATAAGTTAACTATTTTTCATTCCTTGAAAATCAGTAGTAGTTATCACATTTTGCAGATAGAACCTTATAATTCCAAACAAAAAAGGAGTTTTTAGAATTAGAAGGTTCTATCTGCATTACACTTGTTCAAAAAAAAGAAACAAAAAAAAACCCATTTGCACATTTAATAGGATTTTGATATTACTGATTTAGAATACATATAGGGTGTGTTTCATAATCATGTGTGAACAAGACTTATTCCATGTGTAATTTTTGCTATACAGAGTGCAAAAACTTTAAAGCTCAATATCTCAAAACTGGTCAGAACATAGATAGAACCTTATAATTCTAAGGGGACAAAATGTTACCAGTGCACAGATAAATGTTACAAATTCACAGATAAATGTTACCAGTGCACAGATAAATGTTACCAGTGCACAAATAAATGTTACCAATGCACAGATAAATGTTACCAGTGCACAGATAAATGTTACCAATTCACAGATAAATGTTACCAATTCACAGATAAATGTTACCAGTGCACAGATAAATGTTACCAATTCACAGATAAATGTTACCAGTGCACAGATAAATGTTACCAGTGCATAGATAAATGTTACCAATGCATAGATAAATGTTATCAGTGCATACACAAATATTACCAGTGCATAGATAATTGTTACAAATGTATAGATAATTGTTACCAGTGCACACATAAATGTTACCAATGCATAGTTACCAGTGCACAGATAATTGTTACCAATGCACAGATAATTGTTACCAGTGCATGGACAAATGTTACCAGTGCACTAAAGTTTCATTACAAATGTATGTGAGCTTGGGGGCCCCCTGGTGGTGGTAGCCGCATATGTCACCTATGCCTCAGTCTGGCTCTGTTCATGGCAACGATCCCGACAGACTCTTTTACCTCATTCAAGAGTTTCTGACTCCTGCCGCTGTTTTCCACCTCCCAAACACTCAGAGCCGTTCAGAGGGGGGGGGGGGGGGGGTTAAAGATTTCAAAATTAAGTATTTTTCTCCTCTGCTGTGTAATTTTTGGTTGGGACAAATGCGCCTGTCTCCAATATAGGGGGGGACACGTCCCCTCCATCCCCCCCGGTTCCTACGCCTATAGCAGCAGGTCTCACCATTGTCTTGTAAACACATGGTGTCTTTTATTATTGTGTATCTTATTTGTTTTTTATGTTTAAGCACGTAAAGTGCATATCCTGAAATATTTTTGTTCTTGTAACCTTGACTCACTGATTAATGTTAATGTAACTTTCTAACATTTGCTCCTAAGTCTTTGCTAAGTGCTTTGAGTTTGAATGTACTTGTATTTTATTTCAGTGTTCCTGTCATGCCCCTTCCTGCTTCTACTCTACTACATTTTGGATGCAAATAATTATACTTTGTCATCCATACCACTTATTTTAAAGCTTTAAAAGATTTTTAAAAAATACAAATCCGCTAATATATTACATAATAATATCCCAAAGTCCAAATGCTTCTTTCACCAAAAACAGTTATTCGATGCAAAATGATGCTTGAACTACACCGTGTTATGATTAAAAAGCTCTGATTTCTTTGCGGGATTCTCCGCCCATTGCCACGAAAGTGAAAGTAAAAGCGTAGCTTTCAAGAAAACCACGATCGCGAGGCGAGCGAAGAAACCGAAGAGAAAAGGACAAATCTGCCTTCATTTTAGTCTCGATTTGACGTGAATCATCGTCTAACTCCACAAGCAGCGTGTCTGTGATCGTGCGAGGGATATTCCTCCCGTGGAGCAACAAACCCGCAATGGGTAGGTCGAGATTCATCGTTCATTGTGTCGCGTACTAATCATGACTCGACTTTCGTTCTGTTGTTGAGAAATAGGTTTATTTTCTTAAGCAGGGCTGGATTTACGTTAAGGTGCAGAAATCACACCGTCTTCTTCTTCCTGTAATTCTCCCATTTTACAGATCCGCGGATGGTAGCTTTGTGGTTCATGGCGCTGTGTGTGCCACCGTGTACCGCTCCGCCTGGTAAAGATCACTCCGAGTCTCCATCACACTCACATTTACTGTGTTTTGTCATTTTTGTCTCGTTATCTCGGTGTCTTAGTCTGCTCATATCTTTTATGTTAATGATTTCTTCTTTTACCAAAACGTGACTTACATGATCTGTGCGTCATCTTTAAACTATCGTGTTGCACTACATGTAAAAGATAAATGTCACAGGAAATTATGGAAAGCTAACTCAACCAATGATATTTATCTTACAGCTTCAACCAGCCCCGCAGTTACAGCCAGGTCTCCTGTCTCTGTGGCTCGTGGTCATGCAACCACGTTGCCATGCTGGCTCAGTCAGCAGCAAAGTGCAGAGGATCTGGAGGTACGCTGGTATCGTACAGGTGGCTTTGATACCCCAGTACTGCATTACCAGTCAAAAGCATTAAAGGTCCCTCAGGAAGCTTCGTACTTTGGCCGAGTCTCTTTTGGACTCAAGGATGCAGCGTCCGGCGGGCTGAAGACAGGTGATGTGAGCCTGAAGCTGCTGAATGTCACAACTGAGGATGCAGGAGAGTACATTTGTTATGTCAGCAGTAGCCAAGGTTATGACAGTGCGACTGTTAAGCTCCTTGTGACAGGTGAGTGTCACGGAGGTGGAGATATAGATGATTTTTAAAACTTGGCTCTTCACCGTTGCATTAAAATGTTCTTCATCTTCCTCCTTGGACCCTTCACATAGAGACGGGAGGTCAGCCCTTTCTATCAGCAGTGTGGACAGAAGATAAAGGGGTGAATGTGAGCTGTGAATCTGAAGGCTGGTATCCACAGCCTGTGCTGCGCTGGTCAGACAAGAATCAGGATCTGACCCCTGGAGGTCTGCTGTACAGAAATGTCTCCTCTGGACTTATTTCAGTCCACAGTTGGTGTCTTCTTCCACCCTCCTCTGAGCTTTCCTGCTCAGTCGGTCTACCTGGAAAAGAGGCAAAGGAGGCCAAAGTGCACCTGGAACCTGCTAGAATAGGTAAAGAGAATTTTTTGCATGTGTGCGATAGTTATATTATCTTTATTTGGTTTTAACTGGAAATACAATAAAAGCTAAACTCCAACATTTATTGCTTTTTGTTTAGGGTCAGGATCCTCATCAGAATCCTCGGTTGGTGGATGGGTGGCCTTTGCACTGCTTCTTGTTGCCACATTAGTGGCAGCTGCAGTTGGAGCGCTGTACTACAAAAAGAAAGGTAAATGTTAGAGTTTTAGATTAATATTTGCCATATGTTGTAACACACACATGCACAAAGAGATATACTGTGTAATACATTATACATTTATATAAAATCCTTAAATAAATGGCACAGATGGAAACACATTAAAGTTTTGCACTGTCATATAAATGTGTTCAGTGGCTGAAATTAAATCCTGAAATGTTTCTTTTGTGTTTCAGTTAAAAAACACCAATCAGACCAAATTGATGGTAAGAAAGCGCTCCGAGTCAGAGGACAACAAAGTAACATTAATACCCACAGTTCCATAAATGTGTTCACTGAAATGTTTCTTTTTGTGTGTGTGTGTGTGTGTGTTTCAGGGAAGAACTACAAAAGTGTCAACCCTGAAGGTAAGAAGGCACTAAACAAACACTTTTCACATCCATGGTGCTTTTTTATATGTGTAATAACAGGATAAAGGGATGATGCATCTCTTTAAAGATGGGAGACTTGAGAAAAATAGGATCCAGACAAAATCTGGATCCTATTTTTCCTCTAATGAGAAAGTATAAGATTGCAGTACCTCAATCCACCAGTATCGCTGCAGACATGCTACAGATCATTTTCAGTGTTGAACTTCTCATGACAAAGACATTTTACTTAAAGTGAAAGATCAAAGGAGTTCTTCCATTAAAATAAAAAATACTGATAAACATTTTTTTTTTTTATTCACAGAGAATGAAAAACTTTTAAATGAAGGTAAGAAGTTACCCAAACTGTGTTTGTTCTTAAAGTCACTGTAACACATGAAGGTTATGGCATTAGGAACAGATGTGGAAACAGCTGTATTCTCTACTTCCCTGCAGAAGTGGGGCGTCTTTCAGAAGCTAGCGGCCATCATGGTAATAACCTTAATAACCTTATCGATCCTGTTGATAATCCCACATTTTTAATTAAGTTTTTTCTCTATCATGACTTTTGTCACTCATTTATTTTTCAACAGTAAACGTTACACTTGAGGACACACACAACCCATACCTCACAGTTAAAAGCAAGAGAGTAAGAGATGCCAACGTTTATGATGTTCCTGATGGGCGTTTTCCTGATGGAGACATGGTTACCTGCCTCACTGCTATCAAAGGAACACCTGGCTTCTCTTCCGGAAAACACTACTGGGAGGTTTCTTTGGGGAAAAATCAAACAGGAATCAAACAGTCCTGGTGGGTAGGAGTTACAAGTGCAGCTAAAATTCCTGCTAATTCTAACGTTTCTCCAAACACATCTAATGGTTTCTGGTTCCTGTCCTCCTCCCCTAAGAGAGCCGATAGTTTTCAGTTTAGCACAGAACCAAAGATTTTAATACCTGTGCGTTCCAGACCGCAGACAGTCGGAGTGTATTTGGATCGTGACAGTGGTGAGATTTCATTTTATAATGTGGAAGATAAACGTCTAATTGGATCATTCACAGCTACATTCAATGGTGACATCTTTCCATTATTCAACCCTGGGAAAGGTGATAAATCACCTATGGAAATAATACAGAGGGAAGCAAACTGTACAGATTAAGCTTGAAATCTGCCGGAATGAATCTTAATATCCTGAGTGAGGAAAGCACTCTGCACAGATTACTGAAACCAGTCTAAACATCATCTTTTTATGTGCAGATCAGAGAAAAGTATTGAATGACCTCACATTATTTTTATACAGAGTTCTCTGAGTTTGGGTTATTTTTACAGTTTAAGGTAAAACTGACAACTTGGAGCTCATATTAACTCTAACTCCAGGGCAAAAGAGGTCGTTTTTATGGCTGCAACATGTATAATTTTAAGTAAATATACTTGAAGTGTTAAACTGAATTTGGCTTGATCAGTTTTTTTGCGTACCGTATAATAAGTTAACCAATGTCTTTATTACATCTGTGTGCAGGCAAACAAGCAAGCAAACATTTATTCATTTAGCACCTTTAATTTTAAGTGGAAGCAAAACGCTTATCAAAACATGTCACAACAACCTGAAAGACATAAATAACCACAATTAAAACAAGCATGTATATAATTTAAATGAGTTAAAACATTTTCAAATAATTAAGAAGGGAAATCAGGCCATTAAAAATGAGAAAGTAAGACTAAAATAGGATTAAATGCAATGAAGACTAAGAAAAGAAAATAGATAAAAGGAGTTATAAGATCTGAAAGATTGAATGTTGATAGAAAATCACTAAAAGTTATCAATGAATTCACATTGATAATAAACAGAAATTAAATTAAATAATATTTAAGGCTGGCAAACCAGATTAAAAGTGTCTTCACGTAGTTTTCAATAATTTCAGTGTGATCCAGATAAGCTGGTTTGCAGTGCCAGATTACTTAGGACCTGAAAATGAGCAGAACATTTTAAAATCAGCTGTAAAATTTAGTGGAATGAGCGGGGCACCTGTGATATAAACTGTGGCAGCTTATTCTGAAATTCTGCTTGATGATTATTTGATTATTTGGATATTTCTGTGTGTTCCTATGCTCCAGCCAATTGTAAATAAATATTTTCATGTAATCCTGGGATAAAAAGCTTCTCACATTGGAGATATTTCTTAAACGATAAAATCCAGGTTAAAATCTCCTGTTGATGTTACTCTGGAAAGTGAGGTCAGTGTCCAGAATGACAGAACGGTTAAAAAGAAATTTTCTGTCTCATTTTTTTTTCTCATGATGCCAGACTTTGTCTTTTTCTGCAAAAAATACTAAACATCCAGCCATCAATCTCTGACAGTGTTTCAGTAGTGCAGTGGTTATGCAATTGGATTAAATTATCTTAATTATAGGCTTCATAGGCCCTCCCCATGGCTATCAATTAATTTCACAGATCTCTCTTGCAAATGAGACACTGAGAGTCTCAATGGGACTACCTGTATAAATAATTGTTAACTAAAAAATAAGAATTATTATTATTGATAGTATATCAGTGTAACAAGCAAAAAATACTACAAGATACTAAAATACTACTAAAAATAATAATAGAATCAAATTGACTACACATCCAGTTATCAGTCTCAGAGAGTTTCAGTAGAGCAGAGATCATTGTGGTCATTGATAAGCTGACACTGTGATAATAATGGGGAACACCACAGTTCTGTATATAGTAGTTTGTATACCATATGATTGCAGTGTGTTTGGCCTGGTTAGTCTTACAGTTGTTATCCGCAGGGTTATAATAGTTTTGGATTTTACTTTATAGTTTAGTTTTAGTTAGTTTTTACTTTTTTTTCTCTAATTCAGTTAGTTTTAATTAGTTTTCAGAGTGGTTTTGCTCGTTTTTATTAGTTTTTATTTTTGGTTTTATGCTTAGTTTTAGTTAGTTTTAGTATTAGTTTTATTATTTTCATACTTAATCAGGTACCCTTTAAAGATACCCTTTAAAGAAATATATTCAGCAACCAACTGTTCACAGACAGCAGAACTACATGCTAAATGTGTGTAATATTAAGGACACACATGAACATCAACAGGGAGAAACTGCTAACAATATGAACTCCAAAACTCGATAAATTCTACAATAAACTCCCAATAAAGTTCAGCCTCAGTGCAGCAGATTAATAACAGCTACATGTGGTGTTTGACAAAAACAAACTCCTTGAAGGAGTCAAAGCTCAAATCCAGCTGCATCCTGATGTTCTCACCACCTGATGCTGCTTCTGTTTTGGAGCTAGCTTGGTTAGATGCTCGCTGATTAGACTTGCAGGGTCTTTGCGGCCTCTGTAGCCTACGGAAGTGTCCGACCTCATGTCCGCATTTATGCATGTATAGCTGGATTGCGTGTGTTAATTACCTTGTGGTTGTGTGCTGGGGGTTTTTTGGTCCTCGCTCTTTGTGCTCAGTTTTTAGGGTGCAAACATATTTGTCCCTGTTTTTTCACTTTCTTCATTCCTTCACGTCCATTCCCATAGTTTCAGCAGCTCCCTCCA
The DNA here is from genome assembly GCF_007364275.1 of Archocentrus centrarchus. NCBI lineage: Eukaryota > Metazoa > Chordata > Actinopteri > Cichliformes > Cichlidae > Archocentrus > Archocentrus centrarchus. The sequence goes on from NW_022060145.1 coordinate 9,169,427, forward strand.
GGAATTTGCTGACATTTGTGAGTCCTTATATTGATGCTTTGATTATTAGTCCTGATTGTTATTATCTGACTGATAAAATAGCCGGAAACGCACAAGGACTAAACACAACGTTGTGGCTGCGTTGACCCGACGAGTAGTCACGTTTCTCTGGAGGTGCAGGCCGGGTTGCCTTGTAGGATGAGAGCGGTTTCCGTAGCTGCCTTGTGTGCGCTTCTCAGGTCTACTTTGATGTTGGTGGTTTTTTTCCTGACTAAGAAGCGTTCCGTACATCATCCACAACATCATCCACAACAAGACACTCGCTGCTATTTGTGCTATCATAGTAAAAACAAAAAACACTCCACATGGGACTCTCTGAGGAGCAGCGCGGTGTGCGCACGCACGCACATGCGCACCCATTTGCCCGACGGCGTTCCGAGCTTAAACTCGGAGAGAGGAAAAAAATGATTTCATATCAATCCACAAGACTTAATTTGCGTAATTTGCGGGGGGGGGGAAAGGGAGGTTACCAAGCAGCGGCGTTCACCGTTTGGCTGTCGAAGCAGCTGCTGGGAGTGGGTGTAGTTTGAAAAAATAAGAGTGCCAAAAAGCGGGCAACCAACAATTTTTCACTGTTGCTCGACAACACCCCTTGTAAAAAGTGGAAAAATAAAAATGAGGTAAATGTAAATGTATTGTTAGCTGATAATTTAATAACTATGCTGCTGTGTATCAGACACACTAAGAATACTGGTTCAGGTATTTTAGCTCCGTTAGACCTGCCACTCCTAATCTGACAATGTTTCAAAAGAAAAAGAAGATAAAAGTGGTTAATTACGCACATGCGGCACAGTACAATACCTGTAATATGTAATAAACTAAACTCATTTTACTCAAGTGAATACACACATAACATTTTATGTATTTAGTTAGTAATAACTAATATTAGTACTGATAACAGGACTGAAGATGAGCGTCCCAGAAAGGTCCAGGATTTTAAGCTATAAGATGATAGCAACTAGCTGAAACGGCATGTTTCTTAAGTGGGATTTTGACAAAGAACGGTACCAAGCTAACATTTTTAAAACCATTTTTTGTTGTACAGCTGAACTCTGAGAAGTAACAGTTCTGTAGTCTTCTATCATCCACGTATTATTGTTGAATTCTGTAGATGTGAAAATGTTTTGGTTTGTATCTGTTATAAATATGAGATATCAGTGAAGAACACAATCTCTGGCGCACACACACACACACACACACACACACACACACACACACACACACACACACACACACACACACACACACACACACACGCGGTAAAGCTCAGTTTTTTTCTGTCACTTTTCATAAAATAAACAATCAATATGAGATCAGAATTTGTGATTGTTTCTTTGTTCTCACAGTGGAAAATTCAGCTTACAATCCAGTTAAAAAATAAGTTAATAAGTACAGATAGTTTTTACAGTATGTAACACAACACTTTGTAACTGCATACTTTGATAGATTAGTAAGTATTTACATTGTGAATGAGAAACAAAAAGTTTTTAATATTACCTCACTGTTGCATTAAAATGTTCATCATCTTCCTCCTTGGACCCTTCACATAGAAATGGGAGGTCAGCCCTTTCTATCAGCAGTGTGGACAGAAGATAACAGGGTGAATGTGAGTTGTAAATCTGAAGGCTGGTATCCACGACCTGCGCTGTGCTGGTCAGACAAGAATCAGGATCTGACCCCTGGAGGTCTGCTGTACAGAAATTGTTGAATTCTCTAGATGTGAAAATGTTTTTGTATGTTTTATCTGTTATAGGCAAAAAATATGAAATATCAATACAGGTTATAATATATGGTGTATATATTATAATCTTTTAAATATTCTAATCTATTAGTTAAACATGCCACTAATTATCAGCCATTTAGAAAATTACTTAAAAAGCAAGACGCTGGCTGCTTCTCAGCATTGCCGCTGGCTCTTTTTTTTTGGGGGGGGGGGTGTTGCTCACACTTTGTAGGATGGATGTATGTCCTTGTATGATTGATATATGGGTGTGAGTGAGTGGTCTATTTGTGTGTTTGTGTATGTGGTATATGTTAGCATGTGGGAGTATGTATGGCTGAGACTGGGTCTGCTGGGTGTCAGGTACTTTAGTGCGCCTGGGGCCTCACGGTTGCACTGTCAGCTCGTTCTGAGGTGGCCGGCTTCTGGCTGCTTATCTCTGGTTCTCTAGGGCTCTTACCCTTTAGCTGTGACAGCTCCGTCTGGGGCCTCACTCCTTCCTCTCATGGGGTGTGTATACAGTTGCCATCGAGATGTGTGGCCTGCTTCAGCAGCCCTCCAGGAGTTATAAAAACCTGGGTCTTTATGTACCTCTGGCAGTTGTGGCTTCTCACCCTCATTATTAAATACATTTCATGACAGGGTCACACTCTCACTTACTCATACACGAGTTTTTCATATGTGTAACTATATATATATATATGTATGTATAGACATTTTTTACAAGTGCAGCAGTTGAACCACTGTATTTGTTTACTTGTGCTCTGTCCCCTTATTCTGATCCTTTCTTTTTTCCTGCCTATATATGAATAATGTGTGAGTAATAATAGAAATTTATAAATAAAAGCACAAACAAGAGAAGCCTACAGAGAATTTATAGAGCTCATCTTGGAAAAGCAAATATGTTTGGGACAACTGTGCACTGGGATGATTCTGATTGCAAAAGCCGCCAGAAAACAGGCCAAGTGTGGAAGAACTACTCAGCAAAGCACTGGAAGCAAATGTATGTGACACCAGCTTTAAAGCTCTGTTTTATTCATCGTTTGTAAAACTATGCCAATGAGTGATGTGAAATTGTTTGGGTATTTTGCAGGGCTGTCATTTTTCAAAAAAAAAAAATTTGCGATCATATTTTGTGATTCTGATTCTTTGTTCTCACAATGGAAAATTCAGCTTACAATCCAGTTTAAGAAAACACAGCAAAATGTCATACACTTTAATAAGTACAGATAGTATTTACAGTATGTACACCATAACACAATACTTTATAATCACTACTGCATACTTTGATAGATTAGGAAGTATTTACATTGTGAATAAGCCCATATGTTTATTTTGAAATACATTTTTTTAATTATGTTACGCAATAAATTCAAGTAGGCGTGCCTTGATACATACTAGTTTGACTATGATCATGGTATAGAGGTTTGCAAGAAACACTTCACAGGTGCATCATGGTCCAAGTTTTTGAAGAATACTTTTTTTAATACACTCGTCGTTCGGGAGCCATGAGTTGGGAGAACAATGTCAGTCCAGTATCAAACACAAACTATACAATTTCATACATTTTTTCACATGACATGTAGTCTATTTTTAAAGATCAGAACCATTGGTTTCTTCTTCCAAAGCTTTACACATTCATGTTTGGTCGTCAGCCTTCAGTAGAAAGAAATGCGAGACCAAAGACTATTTGCTGCAGTCACAGACCTTTGTTGAGTTCCAATATGGTCACTCTCCACCGTTCTCTAGTAAAGTAAAATGACATAAAAATAATGATAATAATTAAAATAAAAATCATTCACCGTGTCTGAACTCATATTCACACTTAAAAGTACATGTTGTCCAACCGCTTGAAAAGACATTTTCAAAACAGACACCGGGCATCCGCAACACTGAGTACACACACACTATCTTTAACTGGAGCAACCCATCTGTCTTCTTAGCTTAGTCACTGTTATTACACTACTCCCATATGACCGGATACGGGGAAATGCAGCTAAACTTCAGAGTACGGCACCCATGTAAGAAAAGGGAAGGAGAAACTGCACCCCATCACGATCTAGCGTTTTTTTCCTCTTCATTGTGATTGCTGGTGGTTTTTACATCATGATCTCTGTCCTGTGCCACATCTTTGTTTGGCCCTAGCAGACTGCGGCGGCGCTCTCCCTCCTCCCTTGCTTCTTCAGCAGCTGGATGCGATTGTGGACGTAGAACTTGATAGCCCTCCAGTCTCGCTGGTTGCTCACCAACAGAGGGCAGAGTTCAAGGCAGCGTTCGCAGTCTGCCTTCGCGGGGACGCGCAGTTCCATGAGGTTTCTCTTTAGGTGAGTCTCCACTGCTACACGCTCCGCTTCTGACCAGGGACGCTTCAGCACACCGCGCTTCCCTGGGCGACCGAGGCAGAGAAGTGACACAGTTTAATGACTCAAGCGTAAATAGAAATGCTTGTAAAGCCAGACACTAATAATGACAGAATTTACCTGATTTAGGTGGAGCATTTCTTCTCTTATGGGCATTAGCTAAAGATGGGCTGATGGCAGGTGACGGAACGGGTGCCTTTTTCTTCCGTGGGGGTCGGCCTGGTCCCTTCTTTTTCACAGTCACCTCTGTCTTCTCTTTAACTTCCTCCTTCTCTTCCTCTGCTTCAGAATCTTCTGAAAAGGAATCGGCTGAGTTTCCAGACATGACTGTATGAAAAGAGATCAAATAGAGCTTAGTTAGCCCAAATGAAATAGTGAGGAGACAGGGGAGGAGCAAACAGTTCAACAACACTGTTAATATTACTTGAAAAGTTAATAAATGTGCTTAAATTTGCAAAATCTGGCTGTAAAATGTTTCGCCTTAACCTTCTCAACCAAAAGGATGTCTTCAAACCTCAGGTTTGTTCTTGAAGACTTGAAATGGGTCTTGGCTTCGTAATCTTCCTGTCAGTGTTGTAGTTTAAATGAGAGGTACAATAAAGACTACAGTATTTAAGTAATGTTGTCGGAAAAAGTCGAATGCATGTTTTAAAAGGAAACTTCATTAAATACTTTGCATTTGTTCAAATACAATTTGCATTATTCAAGTTGTTAAAATGAGCCAGCCTGAAGGCGTTTGGCTTAGCATAACGTAGCATAATGACTGGAAACGAGTCTTCCAGGCTAATTGTTTTTCCCTGTTGCCTTTATGCTAAGCAGTGCTAACCAGCAGCTGACCGAAGCTTATTTTTGGCTCGGCTGTTTCGAAGTAAAAGTTGAGCTATTGTTAGAGCCTTGGTGTTGGCGTCTGTTCCACAAAAACTTTAACGTTGGTCGTAACTGCAGAACAATGTGACCAAGGATGTTTACACCATAGATGCATACTGTTCAAGCTAGACCCATCAAACTCTACTGTAACACCACTTTGAGCCCCTCCCATCCGATTACAAATCCAAAACACCACTCAGCTGTGCTCTTGTTTAATGTTAAGCTTGAGTAGCATTGTTATTCTCACTTTAGTCTATGAGCAAATTGCATTTTCCTGAATGTTCTTGCACACATGAACTTTTACCCACATTTACAAAAGACACATTCACATGAACATGTAGCAATGCAGCTGCAGTAGTCCTCATTTATTTATTCTTTGTTAATGAAGGACTAAACTATCTCATGGATAAAAAGTTGAACTGCTTTTACTGACATGTGCAACATTAATATTTAAACTGCCTGTTACTGTCTTCTTTTTTTCCAAAGTCATTTAAGTGACTGAAATTGTTTCTACTAAAATAAATGAGTTTTGATAGGCAGAAGGGCAAAAATAGCTGCAGATGGGCAAATAGTCCTCATCTATTTCTGCTAAATAGAAAAAAAATTAAGAAAAAAACCAAACAAACAAAAAAAAAAAAAAACTTGGTACTTTTCCTTACCATCCAACTCGAGGCAGATGTGCTGCAGGCTCATCCCTCTGAAAAGCACCCCCTCCCTCTCTCCATAAAGAACAACTCGACCCACACGACCCATCAGTGCTGGATCTCGTATGATAGTGGAGCAGTTCTGGGTCACATGGTACTCGTGTTCCAGGAAGTCTTCCAGCCGTTTGATGGCTCCTCCCTGGCCGTCACCCTCCTCTAACAGTAGCAGCTGGGTAAGGATGGCTACCTGTCGCCGCACTCGTGTTGCCGTTAGTGCTCCAGGGTTCTTAGCACCGCTGGCTCGAGCCAGGTTTCTCAGGAGGTCTGTGCCACGGAGGGGGGTGGCAGGGGAATGGTAGGGCCGGGAGAAAACGTAGGGGCTCTCTGGGTCCACCCCCACATTGGGGCTGGTTCGCAGAAGCAGGTCCAGGCAGGACTCACAGTGTGGCGGGAGAATTAGTGGCTGAATGCGTCCACGCTTGCCTAAGACACCAGCCCGTGGGAGATGACACAGGACCTGGCGCTCAAAGGGGGACAGGAAGGCTTCCATGCCGGAAGGGGAGCTGTTGCTCGAGTTGGGCTGAGGGGTGACACGGCTGCGGTAGTCCTGAACAGTGAGCTTGGCCACCTCACATTCTCGGTGGCGATTGTAGAGGATAAGCAGGGAGAGGCTTGAGTGGCAGAGCAGGCGCCAGGCCTCAGCAGAGTGAGGAGAACGGGTTAAAGAAAGGAAGGAAGAGTGCTGCTGACGCCGGAGATAGAGGACCAAGCAAGAAAGCGAAGACAGTAGTGGAGACATGTGATGTCTGTGTGTGCTGGAAATAGAAGAAAGAGAGAAAAATGCTTTTAAAATAATAGTTCCTCAATTACAACCAACTATACAAAAATGTCTGCATAAGAACACTTACAACAAGTTATTACAGTGCAGAGAAAAGACAATAATCCGACCACACCTTACAATCTCTCCATTCTTCTCTTCTGGTGCATCGTCTTCTCCGTCCCCACTCAGCTCCAGATCTTCATCTGGATCGATGTCTGGCTCTGGTGTAGGAGGTGGAACTAAGTCCTCTTGATTTCTTAAGCTCTCCACCTCCACCTTTTGCTGCTCTTCATGCTTTTCTCTCTTCAGCCTCCGACCCCTTCTAGGGGTAGATGGTGGCGGAGGTGATGGACTCTTTACCCGGGGCACCATCGGAGGTGCTGGGGGTTTTGTAGCGGGCAGTGGTAAGCTGGGCGCTTTCTTAGCTGCTGCAGGCTGAGCCGAAGCAGAAGGTGAAAGGGAGAGGGAGAACGACACACTGCCTGTGCTTGAGCGGGTAGCTGGTGATTCCCTCTCCCTGGTGAAGAGAGAGGGTGGAGTTGGGTTGGAGGAAGAGGACTGAGGGACAGCAAAAGAATGACTGTGAGCAGCAGAGGTGGAGGATGAGGAGGGGTGGGGTTGTGAGGCACTGCCGTTTGAAGAGCTGTGCGAGTGGAGGTGAGCCAGCTCCATGGCTGTTCTGACCTCCGGCTGGTTGGCGTGGTGCTTCTCCAGGTGGCGTGCCAGAGAGCGGTAGTGGCGGCCACAGTACGGGCAGTGCTGCCGCCGGCTCACTGTGGCCCCACTTGAACTACCGATGTTTATGTTGATATTATTGTTTATGTTAGTGGTTGGGGTTGTCAGAGAACTGACTGGAGGCTGGGGCTGGGTTCTAGGTGGGGGTGCAACAGGTGCCGGGCGGGAGAAGGAGGAGCAGGGGCGCCCAGGTCCTCTGGAAGAGGTGGGCGCATTCTTCTTCTTCGAATTGACCGCTGCAGGCATCTTGCGCTTCTTGCGGCGGCGAAGCATTCGACCCCGTATCTCCTCAATTTCCTCTTCTTCATCATCGTCGTCATCGTCATCATCTTCCTCCTCTTCATCCTCCTCTCGGTCCGAGTCACTGGGTTCAGAGTGGGTGAGTGGGGAGGAAGAGGGTGATAATGACCAAGAGGGGGTAAGGTAATCAGAAACAGAGAGGGACAGCGGGTGGGGGCCAGCCTCTTCCTCCTGAATAGACAGATTTCAAAATAAAATAAGTTAAAAAGTTTAAGTTCAAAAAGAGCCACGTCAGCAATTATTAATAAAAAAAAAAAAGTTTCATTTGTCTCTCAATCCTTTCAGATTTCATTCTGCCTGCAGTACTCAGTCGAGAACCTCCTGGATCCTGCTGAGCTCATAAATTCCTTTTTACAAATGGCAAAATAATTCCCCAAACAGCTACCAAACGGTAGCTTTTAGCATTGGTTCTTAAAACTGTATTATCTATTGCTGCTGTAGAGTGTCACCTCGCAGCATTAGGGGTCTATGGCACACAACAACATGAGGCTTTGGCTGTAAGGAAAATGCTTAGGAGGATCCATTCAATGAGTTTCTGTCTTTTCATGACAGAAAAAGAAACAGCGTAATGCCAACATGCCATGCTCGCTTTATTCAGGTTTCCATCAGTGAGTAACTGACCATTGCATTCTCGCCCCAGTCCGTTAGGCTGTAGTCCACTGTGATCTCCTCCCCTTTGGCGATGTCTCGGATTGCTATGACAACTAACCGCACCTGGGTTCCGCAATGAACTTCTCGAATCCGGCAGTTGGGCGGCGGATGGAAAAGCACGGGTCCTCGAACACCACTTGCCCCCTCCTCCCCCAGCTCTGGCACACTAGAAAACATAAAGTGACATCAGGAAATGCGGTTCACGTAGCTCAGGAGAGTGAAACTTGATTTCCATATGTCGTTTATCGACATGCTTTAACTTAATTCTATCATTCGCAAATACAATTTGGTCCACATAAAGGCCTTGAGGAAACCAAAAAAGTTGCTTAGCCATTATACCACCTACTCGACCATAGATGCCATATTCTTGTTTGCTTCTCAAACAAGAATATGGCATCTACTGGTAGTGTGGTGGATTTAATAAAACCAGTCACATTCTTATGTTAACACTTTATGTCCAACTTGTTTATCTATCCAATTCGTAAATGCTAGTATTGCCTAGCATGGATGCACCCCCCCCCCCCCCCCCCAAAAAAAACGAAACAAAACAAAACAAAAACAAACAAACAAACAAATCACCAGTTAACTTTGCAGTTTTGGGTCAAAAATCACGTACTGAAAGGCCTCACTGACTTGACAACTTCCTTTGATAATGAAATGAATGAAAGTTGCCTTTACAGCTGCACCAGAACATTTCCTGCAGCTGTCTGCCTCTTTTCATTTCAGTGACTTTCTAAAGCCTCTGTACCCCTACATGGCTCCACATCTTTACTGATGTGTGGTTTCAAAATGACAACGCAAAGCATGAGTGTCTTTGAGTCTGATGGATTTATGGGCCACGCTTTACAGTCAGCGAAAAAACACTCAGGTTAGCACCTCTCTTGAAACTTTCTGTCTACAGAATTAACTTTCCTTTTCTGTGACACTGTGTTTGCTTGCAGGTGTGGTTAGTGTCACATGTAGGGCTGTAACTATCGATTAGTTTACTAATTGAGTATTCTATCAGTTATTCCATCAATTAATCGGATAAGAAATACTTTTGTCTTATTGATGAGCAATAACAAATATTCAAAAGAGAAAAACACAGGTCTTTTAAAATGAACTGCTCGTTGGTCTTCACTGTAGAAATTCCAGTGTTTGTAATAGTTTAACTGAAACATCTGTCAAAAGAATTAAAGCCTTTCAATGCATTTAAGCGCCATATTAAAATCATATTTTTTGTTAAAGAGAACATTTTTTTAAATGCAAAAATAATCCAGAGTAAAGAATTGTCAAATACAATTGTGTCAAACACTATTATGTGTCTATCTACATGTTTAAGTGTGGTGATGAGTGAATGTGTGGTTTCTGCAATGAAGAAAAGCGAGCATATCAGCATTTTCAGAACCGAAGTTTGTCCTGCGCTCTGACGCAATGTTTCCTGCTGCAGAAAAAAAGATGTTCTTTTCTGAAATGGTAAAAATTTAGGTTAATAATAATTCAGTGTCCAACCAGTGTTACTGGCAATGGTAAAAGTTTTAATGGCAATTACAAGAATGAGTGCTATGGTTATAGATACTAAAAAACAAAAATTTTTTTTTCTTTGACTCCACCTGAGCTCACAGTCTTGTAATCCTCCTCCTAAATATGTTTCTATTGCAGGTCTGTTTCTAGTTCTTAATGTGGGTGAAACGGTCACACTTACATGGTGACACCTGAGTGCTAAATGAAGCTTCAAAGCAAAACATCTACGGCAAAGGAGTTTTTATAATCAATTACTCGATGAATTGTTGCAGCCCTAGTCACATGTACCTTTTTTTTTTTCCCCTGAAAAAGCATCTGAACAAAGTCACACAAAGTAGTGAGGGTCCTACGTACCAGAGCTGAGTGGGATCAGGCAAGTAGTAGGGACTGCCAGGTGGAGGGAGGCGGTCTTCTGCACCCTCAGGGTACTGGCCATCACCTGGGACAGAATAAAATGTTTAAAGGGGACCTATTATGCTTTTCTTCTCTCACACACACACACACACACACACACACACACACACACACACACACACACACACACACACACACACACACACACACACTTACAGTGGTGAATTCTTTTACTGAACATGAAAAGTTTCAAAAACTCAAGTCAGTATGATTACAAGTTATTCCTATTACCCAAAAGCTTGTTTTCTTACTCTTGGCTCTGTATGATGTTAAAGGATATCCTTAATCTGGACCTCTCAGGCACACAGCTCTGGCTGTGAACACAGAAGCCCCACCCACTTGCTGCTCAAACAATTTATTTATGAGGGGCATCCAATCAGAAAGAAAAGAAAAAAGCAAGGAGCGTTAAACAGAGGGTGCCCTTAAAGTAAGATGAAACAGCTTGAAAAAGAGCTGTTTTATACAGGCTCTTCTCTAATTGAATCTAAGAATAAAAACATGGAGTTGGAAATTAGCATAATAGGTCTGGCACTTCTTATCACTTTATGGATTTGAAAGATGGAAAGTTGATATGCAATATTTTTTTCCTCACATAAGCACCAGAAGAGAAAAATCACACAAACAGCAGGTGGCAAACACATTCGTGTGAGTCTTTACATTTACCAGGGCTGTAGCTGTGCTCCGACATGCTCTCCTCCTCCTCATCTTCTGTCACATATGCTCGGTCACACACCTTTACAGGTGTTCCCTTCCTTTTCCTCCCACACACACGGCTGTAAAAAAATAAGATCAAAAATCAAAATTTTGATACTTACTGGAGTGGATCGCAGAAGAAATGAGATGATGTGTACCTGCGACAAAACAATGCATGTGTCTGCTCTCAAAATACTTCTGTCACTTGGATGATGCATCTCTTAACAACAAGCATACGAACTACTTAACTAGTCACTGTGGCAAAAGTGATGACAAATCAATTTTAAAGTTGCAATATTTGAATAATCTTGAATATCTGATGAAGACTAAACCGATCATTAGGGCAGCATCTCCAACCTTTTCAGTATCAGTGAGAAGGAACGCACCGGTCCAATCCAGACTCAAAAAGCTAGATCAGGTATCGGGCCAATCTATTAAAATTAATTCCATGATTTTATGTGTTTACTACACCACACATCTGCATCAGTGCACCACCTGCTAGTGGGAGAGCAAACATGGAATAAAGGAAGCTAACAGAAAATAGTCTGCTGCTGGTGCAGCCAGCAGCTTTTCTTTCTGTTGGAAATCGTTGGTAACTTAACCACAAATTGTGGGTGAGTGAGTTGGCACGACCGATGCCAACAGTTTCCCTGCCAGCCTCTCTCTCTCTCTTACTCGACTGCACTCTTGTTATGTTTGATGTAACACTTGTTTGGAAATTTTTTTTATTGCATTTACAGTAACTTAATGTGTAACTGTCAACTCAATTAATGCTGATATATCTCAGCTCCACTTCACATGCGAGTGTGTGTGTGTTTGAATGAGAGAGAGAGCAGGTTCACTCAACAGTGTGAGCAGGGAAAAGGGAAAACTCGCGCAACTTTAACTGGCAGGAGGATGCAGTAAAAACTTTCACACTGAACTGAAATAAATGTGTTTTTAATTTTTTACTAATAAATATCAGTTCAGTAAATTAATATTTTTGGATGTATTCCTTTTCTACATTTTGAAATACAGTGTACTAACTTAACACTGGTACTGAATCAGTAGGTATGTTAAAAGCTGGACTGGTGCATCCCTACTAAGTCTGCTGGTTACTGTCTAAATACATACAAGTGTCAGAAAAATTGTCCACCATATTTTTCTAAGACCTCTAAACTAAGCATAACTAAGAGTGGATTTTTGGGACTGATGTAGTTAAAACAATGACATACTGACCAATACGTCATCAGTTGTTAGGTTAATATCTGATCATGATATTAACATATATTTGATATTTTCACTGAATTTTCATGTGAAAAAGCACACCCCACAGAAGCACCTTAATAACTTAATAACTCTCTCACATCACCGTGGAGGAATTTTGGCCTCCTCTTCTTTAAAGCTTTGTGGGCATTTGTTTCTGCACAGCACTGTTAGGGTCCCACCACACCGTTTAATCAGGTTGAGGTCTGGACTTTGAGCCAGTGCAGCACCTTGACTCTTTTCTTTTTCAGCAATTCAGTTGTAAATTTGCTGCTGTGTTTGGGATCATTGTCTTGGTGCAGCACCCGATTTCAGCCAAGCTTTACCCGTCAGACAGATGGCCTCATATTTGACTTGAGAATACTTTGATATACAGAGAAGTTCATGTTCAACTCAGTAACTGCAAGGTGCCCAGGTCCTGTAGCTGCAAAACAAGCCCAAATCATCAAAACCTCCACCACCGTGCTGACAGTTTAGGTCATCTCCACGTTAGTCTTGTCTGTTCAAAGGGCATTGGTGTAGAAGTCTTGTGATTTGTTGAGATGCAACTTTACAAAACTAAACTGTGCTGCCATAGAGAGGTTTCTCCTGGGAGCCCTTCCAAACAAGCCATACTTGTTCAGTCTTTTTCTAGTTGTGCTGTTATGATCTTCAACACGCTAACTGAGCTTCAGTTATGGAATTTTTCTGACCATTGCATGGTCTGACCCACTCCTGGAAAGATTGTTGCATTGTGTTAACACACACCTGAGCACTCCAAACTAGCAAACTGCAAAAACGTGGTGCTCACACTTGCTGTGAGTGCATTTGATTAGCAGCACCCTCTTCACCAAGAGTAAAGGTGCACATTTTTTTTTTTTTTCCACAGGACTGTGTGTGTGTGTATATATATATATATATATATATATATATATATATATATATATATATATATATATATATATATATATATATATATATATATATATATATATATATGGAGAACCCAATTATACTGAATTGGGTAGCAAGTCACCTACATGGTGTTTGTGACATAGTCCTAAAAATATATGTTATATACACCTTTAATTTTTGCAAATATAATATTGATTATATTTCTAAACTTTAAAAACTATGAATGTTATTCTTTTTTTTTGAAATTTCTTTTCTTAGTGGAAAGGCTACTTCAAACGCTGGCAGTCTGATAGTGTATGCTGATTGTTTAGTTAGGCATTTATGAATGATTGCAAATTGTGCTGTCCTTTCACAAACGCTGGGAGTGTGTCAACAAAAATTACCACACGGATTAGAAGCTGAATACCCAGCTTGCTGTGGTGGTCAACAGAAACTATTATCTCGTGGCTGCTGCTAGTTTCATGTGTGAAATCAAAATGGCAATGGCTTGCGGTGCATGACGTCACTAACGCTTAGAGAAAAGCAAACCCATACAAATTGTTACCTACTGTGTCAAGCCCTTACCCTGAAAACAAAGAAAATAAACAGATTTTTTTTTTTTTAATTGCTCAAAGGGGACATTACATTTCAGTCACATGAGTCGAGCCCCTTTGGGTTACAGCTCCAGAGGGCTCAACTCATGCTGCACAATTTTGCAAGCACCCCCTATGAAACAGGAAGTCCTGAGAGTGGTAGCTGTCCCCTATTTAGAAATTATCTGACCCCTCTGGACTCTGCACCACCATCTGCTCAGCACTAATGCATGCTCTGCTACATGCGCTGCAGATGATGCCAAGAGTATTAAAACATAAAAAACAAACAAACAAAAAAGACATGTAGTTGGAACTGCTCTGCTGGAGAAAACACCAATTTCAAACTACAACCCCAAAAGATGCACTATGTCCAAAAGAAGTTTCATAAAAGCCAACATATACCTTCACAAGGATTTGTCTGTGTTCCAGTTATTCTTCTATGAATAAATACATCATTGCATTCGACTAATAACCATTTCATGTGGTCTAGCCCAACACTACTGGCTTTAAAGAGACTGTAGCTGACCAATAAAAAAAAGCAGAGTAAAAACAGTGATCTACCGCACAGCTATTGTGAGGCTCAAGACCACAATTATTAATCAAAAATGGCCCCACCCCTTTAAGCAATCACGTCAGTATGTGAAAGGAAATGACCAAAAAAAAAAAAAAAAAAAAAAAAAAACCCTGATAAGCAAAACAATGCATGCCTAATTCAATGAGCCCGGTGACAGTTAGTGTTTTCGTTTTGGTCGCGGTCAGCAACTTTGTTTACTCAACACCACACAAGCCACGAGTCATGATTTGCACCACCTGAGCACTCGAGAAGTGTTGTGAGCCGAGCTATATCGAGATTGCTAAATAACGCGTTCAGTCTAAGAAATCATATGACTGAGATGACCGCCGATAGGGGAAGAGATAGCTGACCGTGCGGGTTACACAGCTGACGGCTTCTGCTGGGGACATGCTAACACTGATGCTAAACCACGGCTAGCCGATTAGCTTCCAGCGGCTAACGTTGGTACTTCTGTCCCGTCAAAACCTCAAAAATAAAAAGGATGGCGCTTAAATGCAAAGCGGGTCGGATGGGGGGAAGATGCAGCCTGGCGGGGCACACCAGCCGCAACCCACAGCGTGGCAAAAATCACTTTCCTTTCCCTGTTTTCTGCAATATTACGCTGAAATCACGCACGCGAAAAAAGGGCTTCTAATGTTAACTAAACAGACGCGCACGCGCAGAGAGCGTGCGTCTACAGCGTTGCATTTTGCTCACAAAATAATGAAAACAAGGACCGCTTCTAGCGACAAAGTGGAGGCTCGTTGCGCTCACTCACCCCCGTGGCGGCGGCGGTTTGCTCCCATCCCCGTCGCTGTCGAGGGTCGGTGGCTCCCGGTAGTCAAAAGGCGACCGTACATTCTCCGCCATTAGGACTGCCTTCCCTACCTCTCGCGCTCCGGTAGATTGCACAACGCGCATGTGCACAACATCCTTTGGGGTTCTATTGGTAAAATGGGGTGCACCCACCTCTGAGAGCGAGAAACTATTTTAAATTTATTAGCACATCATTCATTGTTTACTTCATATGGCGACAGTTTAGCTTTAAACGACCCCCAAACAGAAGGAAAACCAGTAGACTAGAAGCAGATAAGGGTGGAATATAACTAGTATAACTATAACTGCTAAGTGCATTTAGTGAAGTGCTGTAATAAGTACAAATTACTTAAGTATTTCAATTTTATGCACCTACTATAACACAGAAGCAAATTTTGGAGACTGCTTTTTCACAGCTTTAGTCACTAGTTCTCAGATTACAACTCATTCCCAGTGGAAACCTCCTATCTTGAAATGTATAATGCACAGAATGATTCTAAGTTGATAAAATTGTCCTAACTCTTGAGCCGAAAAGCAAAATAAACATTTTAATAACTGTCGTGCATGAGTTGGAAAATGCAGTGTCACAAAGATGAAAACAGGGCCGGTTTTCTAAGCGCAGGAAAAGCTGTCTTTTTAGAGATAAGGGGCTTGGCCAGTGATCAAGAGCAAGAACAGTAATTTCTGACCGTGCACTTGTTTGCTCATTGACAATCCATAAAGATAACATTTTTTTTTTTTTAAAGACTTACTTCTTTCCCCTGCTAGTAAATGTTTAATATGTCTTATTACACTTACAAGTTGATTTCTATGATTACAGTACTTTAAAATGCATTTTCTCACCCGCAAACTCATGAGGAAAATGACAAAAAACACAACTATGACACATACAGTACATATAATAAGTTAGTATTTTATCTTTCTTTTCCATAATTGGATGAATGAAACAAGACAGAGAATTCACATCAATCTCAGCATTCTGTCTGTGGTCACAATAATTTTGAATGTTTGCTGTACACAGATATTTAAGGCTAATAATCATCATATGAAGGAATGTTTATGAGTTTAACTGCATATTCTTAATTTTTTGTGAGGCCTCGAGTTACATGCCACTATGTTCTTTTTTTTTTGTATGCATTTAATATTTATATTTGTTTATGTCACGTAAGGAGGTTGTTCTGGGGTCAAGCCCTAAGCAACATTCCTATGTGTGATATGATGTGTGTGAATTTGGTTTAAATGTAGGATTACTTGAATTTGAGTACACACACTTGGCTGCGTACACACACAGTTTTTTTTTTATGTTAAGTGATTTGTTGGTTATAAAGCAGGAAACAGTTTTGAATGTAGTGTTTACATTTACCTGAGTTTTGTTTTGGGTGTCAAAGAGTCATAAAATGTCAAACAACTGTGGAAAAATGTAACTTTACAAGTGTTCTAATAACTGCTAAATACATCAACAGATGTACAGTAAAATTATCTTTGACCTAATCTCAGCTACATTTCCTCTCATACATATATTACATACAGTACTCATGCTTTAAGTATGAATCGTATGTATATAATGCAGTGATGGGTGCTTTAGGATGTGCATTTCTGGCAGCACAAATTTCAGACATTTCATTTGTACTCTATACTTACTGCTACTTTTCTACTAGTGAAAAACTGCAACATGAATAACTCCAGTATTGACTGAGCAGTATGCTGTAACATTGTTAACAATTGTGGCTTATATTTCACCTGCGAGAGTCCTTTGAACTTTGACCTTTTCTGCCTCCTTACACTTCTATCCCATAGACATATATACCTAGACGCCGTCAACGTCGCCGGCATATTGGAGGAGGCAAAAGCGGCCAACATAACATGAGAGCGATGCTGCACTCTGGTGCTGTATGGAGTTGTTCGAACCATTTTACAGTCAAAAGGGGATCACCGGGATTACCTTTCACAGGTAAGACTGAGGAATTGTTTTTGATCATATTTGGCCATTTTAACATTTTGAAAACAAAATTATGTTTTGTGCCTAACAGTTTCCCAGTGTATATTTGAATGTGTGAATGAACGCATTAACTTAAATAACTTTGTAGAAAGGCGCTTTATAAAGTTCAGTCCGTTCACTTGTACGAGTTCACAGCGCAGCTTTGCCTCCTCCAATATGACGGACACACAGTTACGCCACATCAGCGGGCCAACCCAGTCAACGAGGCGTCTACGGTTCATCCATGTTCAGAAAGCGTAGTGATCAAAGCAGCTTTCATCTAACCTGAAAGAATGTGACTGGTTGATGGTTGTTGTTTTTGGACTTTAAAAAAAGTACATTAAATAATTTACCTATTATTGTCTTAATTACATTTTACATGGCATAGGTAAATTATATTTCTATCTATACCAGGGGTGGGCAATTCCCCAAGGGGCCGGATGAGTAACTGGGACTGTTGTGGAGGGCCATGCCAATAAGCTTATATAGACGGGCATGGCAAACCCACACTTAACCCAAGTGGGTGTGATCATCCAGAGCGGTTTTGACCTTTGGAGCCCCTGTATGTTTTTTTTTTTTTTTTATGGGCAACCCACAGTGGGATTGCCCACAGAAAACCCTAACTGGCCCCCTAGTCAGATAGCCCATGTAGGTCCCACAAGAGTTTTACCCCAAGGGGCCCCCATAGGTAGAAACTTATCCATAGAGTAGTGGTTGACAAGTTTGACTATCAAGCAAAAGCTCCCTGGTTGAACTTTTAAAGGAAGATGTAAGTACCTCGAGAGTCATGTTAGGAAGGTTATCTTGTGTAAAAGAATCTGACAAATCAACTATGTGTTGACTCCTTTTGAATCAGAGTGGCTAAAACTGTTTTTTTTTTGTGAGCAAAATTATGATCCACATTCCCCACCAATTAGTGGCAGTAATGTACCATGAAGCAAGTATGCCACACTGTATGCCTATACCTCGAGCAGGGGTAGGGAACTCCAGGCCTCGAGAGCCGGTGTCCTGCAGGTTTTAGATGTGTCCCTGATCCAGCACACCTGAATCACATATAGAAGTCATTAGCAGGACTCTGGAGAACTTGACTGCAGACTGAGGAGGTAATTCAGTCATTTGAGTCAGGTGTGCTGGATCAGGGACACATCTAAAACCTGCAGGACACTGGCTCTCGAGGCCTGGAGTTCCCTACCCCTGACCTAGAGTGTAGGCATACTGTGGGTACACCGCAGGCCCACAATGAGCCCCACTGTGGGCTCGTCTCTGCTTGGTGTGGGAAGCTCACATTATGGGCTGCCCATCAGGGCCCTCCTACTAGTACTGGGGTCTGCCCACAGTGCCACCACATGAGCATGTTTGCTGGACCTATAAGTAGGACAGTGACACAATTTTTGTAATTTTTCTTATGTATGCCACCACAATGACAAGTCAGCCATCCAATAACTTTTTTGTTTCTGAAAATGTGTATGTGCGGGGGTGCTGTGTATAAAAATGGTTGTAATTGGTCATGCAACATTTTCATTCAACCCATTGATTAAAGTCTGCACTTTGCTCACATCTTGATTGTTTAAAACCCACTGTGGCGAAGCTGAAGCCTTGTTTGTATGATGTGTCCTCCTGCTATTCATGTTCTGTTGGACGATGGCGCTGAAAAAAATAACAGCAGATTCAGCAGTTCTGTCTACATGCCTCAAACTTGATGTCCTACCCATGCTTATCACAGTTACTCTATCTTCTACAGTGCAGCTTGAAATGAACTTGTATCTAAAGCCAGACTGACACATTTCACATCACAGTATGTAGGACACGGCACAGAAGAGAAAGTAAAAACCAATGTCAACAAAACACAAAGATTACAATGGGCTTTTAATCTTCAACACACATCCAGTTATTCATCACAGACATAAAAGCATGGTCATTAGATAATCACCATATTAACAAGTGCGGAAGTCACAGCTCATTCACAGAGTGAGTGTACAACTGTGTCCAGGCATTTGAAACTACAGTGAAATTGTGTTTCAGAATGTCTGATACTTTCAGCTACAGACAGTACAGCTGGATTGGAAAGTATCCATCTAAGGGCAGGACAGACAAAAAAAAAAAAAAGAAAAAGTTTGAAATAGTTCCAACTTGTGAACAGTGTAGCATCACATTCAAGTATAACATCAGGAAAGAACCTGGCGACCAGAGCAGCAAAACATGACACTTGGTCATCATGCACTGTGCCAACCCATTAACATCCCATCAGCCAATACATGACAACATGAAATTTAACTTGGAATCATTAGATATGTTAATAATGTGGTACACAGAAAGCTATTTAAAAGAGTAAATGGTTGCATATTTAGCTGCACATCAGTCACAGTTTAACAGTCATGTATTTCTGGTGTTACTCTAGCAGTTAGATTTTGGAGTGTTAAGAACAGCAGAACGTTAGTCATCAAAGTTAAATCTACTTAAATAAAATAAATTATACACAGCATACAAAATAAAGTCATTTTCAAACACGCTTAAATGCAGCTGCACAAAGCAAACCAACCTTTACACAAGTGTAAAGCCTGCACTCTTTTTGTCCAAAGAACTGGCAACTGTGGCAAACAAGAGGTCTCTTTAGCACTTGCTGCTGAAATACCAATGCCTACGAAAAGCTGTCGACTTTGCTAAAGGAGCTTAGCTGGGATTTTGCTCAAGTGTTCACAGAGTATATTCCACATCACTTTATATTTTTTAATTTGGAATACATTAAAAGGGGAAGCTGGTCGTTACTTGTGAATAAGCTCATTTGTAGTGGCTGACTGAAACTAGAGAATTTAGACCTCTTCTGGTTATTCTCTCTCCATGTGCAACACGTGGAGAGTTTTTGCAGCATGGTCAGCCCAGTGGATTAGCTCCAGCAGGACCCGATAGGTCCAGAGTTTGAACCCGAAAACTCCCCCAGAGCCATCGATTTCCTACACAGAAGAGAGCAGAACAGCAATAAATGCCTCTAATCAGGAATAAGCCCTGGCATGCAGAAACCTGTTAAACTTGTTGCCCTAATGCACACATCGCCATTTGGTGAAACTTCTTTGGAATAACAGATTGTCACCTTTTATATTTGACAAGGAATTTTAACGAACGATTGCCCCACACACAATGGCAACAAAGTGACATCAGCATATTTCTGGGGTCATGTTTGTGTCTACCTGATGAGTTCACATCAAACATATTGTGCTTTAACCCTCCATTTTGTTCACCACCAACCTCAGAGAGCAATATCCAAATGTTTAGTCTGTTGTTGATGTAAACATGTGGACAAGTGCAGCTTTAACCTCAACCACAGGGTTTTTTTTTTTTTTTGACATTTAAGAGACTGACTTAATGATCTGAACTGTTTGCTCCCAGCCTTAGTCACATTCACATAAAAGCTGTAATTCATGTAATACAGGGTTTAGTCACAACCATGCTGAGATTTTAGGTTTTCCATTTAATGAAAATGTAAAGTCAGGAGCTGCCTGCTTTGAAACAAACTTCTTTTTTTGGGTTCTTGTGTCATATTTGATGTAGATGATCTAATTATTGTGATGACTTTAAAATGAATGCATTTAGTAGACATAGGTGTCAAAACTGATTTTTATCCATATCAGAAGGTTTACTTGGCACTCTGGATGTTAAAGGGTCAGTTTTGTTTCTCTGAATGGAAACTGCAATACTTCAGTCACTTTGGAGCATAAATAGTAATGAAAATGAAACTTATAAAAATACAAATAATGCATAAAGATTGAGCCAGATGTTTATTTACACAAAACTTTCATTTGAAATCAGTTATAAGGAAAAAGCCCAGGTAATAAAGACAAATCATGATAAACCTCAGGCTTAGTGAGGTCTGGGGTCTGGGCCCGGGGATGTCTGACAGCGAGAGCTGCGTGTTAGCCTCCGATGATGATAATTTAGTATCTAAAAAAGGAGCTTCTATATCAACCCCCAGCAAAGCAAAATGCTTTGCAAAATATGCAAGGAAACAAACTTGTTTCACCATTTATGCCAAAAACAAAAAACACATCTTCGACTACAACCAGGCTACAAAGGAGATGCTAGCAGATGGTAATGTGAGACTGAAATGTAAACAAAAGACTCCACCAAGCGTAGCTAAACTCTAGTTGCACTCAATATGACAGGAAGAGCAAACGGTGGATGGAAATTACTGATGTGGTTCCATGGTGGAAAAGGAGGGCTTTAAACAACTGGTTGAAAAGCTCAACCCAAGATACAACATCCCAGGATTTTTCAGTGTTATGTGACAATACTGTGCAGCTGCTAAAGAGTTACAAGTGTGAAGCAGTTAATTACTTTTAATTAAAAGTTCCAGGTAAAAAGCTGCCTAGGATACTTTTGTGTTTACATCTGACTTATGCTGTATAATTGTATATACTGCTTCAATAAATTCGCACTTCACTTACTCATATATGCTGCAAGCAGTTTTTCTACATCGTCAGAAATGTCATTATTGTAAATTTTCCTGAAATATTGTGATACAACTTTGAGGCCATATTGCCCACCCCAACTTTTAATGTGTTGAGGTTTTTTTTTTTATACTTTATTGCTGCTTGATGAATAGTAGTGTGCTTAATCATATTAGAGGACAAGTCATAAAGACATGACTAAGTACAACCCCCCCCCCCCCCAAAAAAAAAAAACAAACCTTTACCTCATTACACTGATTATCTGGGGTAACTTCCAGGTTTGCACCATCGGTCTTCACCAACCCTTTGGTACTGTACAGCAAGTGTTCCAGTCGGGCTCGCACGTTGGTCCTCATGGACTCATACTCACCCTCCATCTTTCCCCATTCCTCCTCTTCCTTCAGGATAACACAGTGGAGAAGCCCAAGGCACTGCCGCAGAGCAGAGTGCAGCAGCTGCACCTGCTCCTCAGTGCTGGGCTCCTCCAAGTCCGGGGACAGAGACACAATGCGTTTACCGTCTGGGGTGTAGTTTGACAAGAATTTCTCCCTCTCCTTCTGAAAAACCAAGACATGGGAGAGGAAATATTTTTACCCACTTCAGTGCAAAGCTGTCACTTATCTTGCACTTGGTTCTTATGGTTAAGTCTATTTTAAGCAGATAAAAGATAACAATTGATTATACTGATCAATTAAGTGGTTTACTAAAGAGATGATGGGGCACAGAAGGAGTGCAGCAGAAAAAAAAAAAAAAAAATCCAATCCAATCCATCCATTAGGCACCCCTAGGGAAATGCAGGGGAAGTGGGGGTGTCTTTTAGTGTAATTACACCCTGCTGCGCAGCATCCATTTCAAGAGCAAACTGGTCAATGTTAAATCGCGTAAAAAACAAACACTGTCCAAAAGCGAACAAAAAAAAAACAAACAAAAAAAGCACTATCGCATTAAAGTAAGACACAAATAACGGGGAGGGGAGCGTTTCGCACAGCCCGGTAAGCAGGAAGCATGGATACAACAGTCACTCACGTATAGCTGGAGCAGTGTCGTACATTCCTCGAGCAGCAGCCGGGCGAGAGCCACCGCTTGTCCCGTCAGCGACTGGCCAGCCTCCGGCGCGTCCAGCGCGGTTATCGGCTGCTCCTCCTGCTCTGCCATTTGCACTCAGCCCTGTTTATAAAGGTGGGTTAGCAGCGAGCGGGACGCAGACCGACCGACAGAAACAGGCCCCCCTCCCCTCTCAGTCAACCCGGGCACCGAAACGATGTTGTTTTTCCACGCGTGGAATTTTTCTGGATACTTTCACGGTCTGAACAGGAACCAGAGGTCCACGCTGGGAGAGTCAGTGGAGCGTGTTTGTGTCGGTGCTCATGTTGGCGCATACGCCAACAAGAGGGGATTTAATTGGTTCCGGCAGCCACAGAGGAGGTTTGAGTTGGGGGACGCACAGGAGCGCAATTTTTTTTCTCCTCCATAACAGACGTCACCATGCGGTCCACCCATCCTTAGACAAATAATAAAAACTCTGTTTCAGTGGAGTACCTTTTATTTTAGCTATGATAGAGTTGTATAAATTTAAAAAAGCGGACTGTGAAAGTATTCCACATCTCTATAAAATTAGCTTTATTTATTATTTATTAATTAAAAGACCACGAGTAACAAGTGACGAGTAATTTCTCATTACGGTGGAAAGTGTGGCAAAATATATTTAATTTACTGTTTAAAGTTAAAAAACAAAACAAAAATTTTACAAGGTAAAAAAAGAACGAGAACTCATTTACAAACATGACCTGGCCAGTGGACCTATTATATTTTGTGTCTAGATACAGCCTTGTGTAAAATACCCGAGCCACCACTAATCTTGGTATTTTGCTTCCAACGAGCCAGACTTTTTTTGTTTTTTTTAAGTGGTCTTAAGCAATAGCAATCCAGACTTTCTGGAACTCTTTCAAAGTTCCTCTTTGACATTTATTTGCTGCTTTTTCACTCACTTTCAGTCCAGTTCTTGCACTTGACCTGCTTGTTGTTGTTAACCCACTTAACACCGACCTATGAATCATTCAAGCATAAAAAGGTTCCCAACTCAGGGGCAACCCAGTGTTGTGTCTACGCATAACAGACAACTTAGCAAAGAAACAATTTTAAATTGCACAACTGCAAAAACACATTTCTTTTTGCCAATTGCTTTTGTGGAAAGTGCAAAAAAAAAAAGAAAAAAAAAGTTACAAACGGAATTTAACAGGCATAAAATGATATTCTTGCACCAGTAATGTTATTCTCAAAGAGAGAGCTATTAGCTGAAGCTTGGCATATGTTGTGCAGTGCATCCTGAAAAATCTCAGCCTGGAGAACTATTCATGAAGGCTACTACTAAGAGAGCTCAGGCAGTGTTGAAAAATAAAGGTGGTCATACCAAATATGGACTTTCAAGCTCATTAGAATTGTATAAACTGTTTTCTCCTTACTGTAATTCGATGTATGGTTGCACATTTAATAAATCACTGAACCGATTTCCCACTTTCCTTTCTGTGACTGTAACAATGGTGAATGCTCATATTAAACATGGACAGTTTCAAATAATGAGGTCAGAGTATGTGAGAATCCCTGGCTTCAGACTGCTCTAAACACTCACGTTTTCCCCCTTCGGGACATGCCTAACATCCATCATCGCAGGCACACAACTTTGGCTGTGAGTGTAGAAAACCTATCTGCTGTCAAAACTTTGTGTTTGTGAGGGACATCCTGGCAGGAGAAAGTTGGCTTAAAAAAGGGAGTGTGGCCTTAAAATGAGAAAGAAAATGTAGATGGAAATTAGCAAAATAAGTCCCCTTTAAGATAATTAGATATTCATGACCAAGATGGTTGACCTAAAGACCTGTGTGATACCTCAGACCTCTTGTTTGAACTGTGATTTGTGCAAAACTAATCTAATAGAGTCAATAACTATAATAGTGTTAGTAATGAGCATAGAAGACCCACCCTAAATTTCGTCCACTGACATTAGCCTCTTGGTATCAGTGTATGAAGTTAATTTTAAGAGCAGAAATGGTAAAATGAAAAATAATCACATTACATAATGTGCCCACCAGAGAAAGCACTATTAAGGGAGCCACATCCAGAATGACTGCCTTAAAATGGGGCAAAATTCCTGCCTTGGAGTCTCATTAAAATTTCTACAGTAGAAAATTTCAAAACTATGCAAATTCTGTATCACCTATGAAACCGCACTGATTATTACTTACACTCTTACATTCATTGTGTAGTTTATATAGTGTCTGATAATGGCTGCCTAGTGTACCTTCTTTATGGATCACGAGTCCTTAATCTAAGATTATGGTTGTGTAATATGTGTAAAATTATAGCTCTCATATATACTTTCCAACATTTTTTTGTACTTATGCTTTCTCTATGAAATCTGATTCTCATTTGCATTTTATTTCTTTAAAAGCCAGACTTCATATTGTCCGGAAGTTGAATCGGTGCCTTAATTTTGTGCAATATTTCTAATTAATAATAAAAGTGTATCACCTCAATGATATATGAAACAAAGACTTCAGAACAGATTTTTTTAAATATAGTTATTCTGAACACATGGAAGCTCAATATTAGGAGAGTACAGAGGGATATGTTATTCTATATTACAGTGCTCAGAACAAACAAAACAGAAAAATGATCAATATTCTTCAGAGTGAACATATTTTCCTACCATAACACTACTGCCTGTGAAAAATGGGAGGTTTGTATAACAAATTAAAATCAAACATCACAGACTACAATTTAGATCCGAAGTGGATGCTCTGGTTTACTGAACTATAATAAAATGAAGAAAGCAACTTAAGCTTTTCTTTACAAGGCACAACATATGAGAAGGATTAATAGGAGAAAGAACAAGTGCAAGTGTAGTTGGTATAAAGTCACTCAGTTTTAACTACTTTCATTTCAGAGTTGTGGTGCTGTTCATACTAGCTCACTGTCACGGTGACTAGAAGAGCCCCATGTGTGCTTCTCCTACTACATCAGCTCACAAGGACTGCAGTGAAATCACATTTGTTGAAAGATTTCAAAATGAATTGTTTTGATAGTAGTTAAAAAAAACAAACAAGTAGCTGAAATAACTCAATTATGTCAGTGCAAGGTGCAATTGTTCTAGCCTTAATTTTGTCCTCATTGGCTCCTTGTGAAGTGCCGGATCTCTTCCAGGGTTCCTGCTACTTTGTCTTCACAGTCCCTGGAAGTCCCATTTGGACCACTTCCACTTGTGCTTTTACTCTATGTATCGAGATTTGACACCGTTGAGGAGAACAAATGACAAAAAAGGGTGTTGTTCAGGTTACTCTGGGTCTTCTCCCTGAGATGCCTCGAGAGGTATTATTTTTTCCCCCCCTCTGGAAAGAATTCATAGTTCACAAGTCCATGAATGTTGGGAAAAAGAAAGATGAGCACGTTCTTGACCTGTGGTCCCAGACTGTCCATTGATAATCACAGACATACAAGTGGTCACAATGGTTCTTCCAAGGAGTGACCGAAGCTCACACTCTCACTGATTCATAAGCTTCTGACAGTGAAGGGGCCAGCAAACCGAAATAAAATCAGGTATGGTTGTTGCTTTTTTATAGGGCGAGTTTGAGAACTTGATTGCAACCACATAATTCTCATCAGTTCACCATCCAAAAAAGATGCCTATCAACACAATAGGAATACTACAGGGAAATAAAAATAAGACCTTCTTGTGCATAATGTACAATCGATTACTCTCTAAATAACATAAGCTCTGAGTTATACAATGTTAGTGCTCCCACGAATCTATTAAAACAAACAAACAAACAAACAAACAACATCCCTGAAACAAAGTAGCTCTGTACCTACACTATATTGCCAAAAGTATTCACTCTGCCTTCACACACATATGAACTTGAGTGACATCTCATTCTTAATCCAGAGGGTTTAATATGATGTCGGCCCACCCTTTGTAGCTATAACAGCTTCAACTCTTCTGGGAAAGCTTTCCACAAAGTTTAGGAGTGTTTATGGGAATTTTTGACCATTCTTCCAGAAGCACATTTGTGAGGTCAGACACTGATGTTGGATGGGAAGACCTGACTCACAGTCTCCGCTCTAATTCATCCCAAAAGTGTTCTATTGGGTTGAGGTCAGGACTCTGTGCAGGCCAGTCAAGTTCTTCCACACCAAACTCACTCATCCATGTCTTTATGGACCTGCTTTGTGCACTGGTGTGCGGTCATGTTGGAACAGGAAGGGGCCATTCAGAAAACTGTTCCCACAAAGATGGGAGCATCAAATTGTCCAAAATGTCTTGGTATGCTGAAGCATTAAGAGTTCATTTCACTGGAACTTAGGGGCCGAGCCCAACTCCTGAAAAACAACCCCACACCATAATTCCCCCTTCCACCAAACTTTACACTTGGCACAATGCAGTCAGACAGGTACTGTTCTCCTGGCAACCACCAAACCCAGACTCGTCTGTCGGCCAAGCTGGAGAAGTGTGATTCGTTACTCCAGAAAACACGTCTTCACTGCTCTAGAGTCCAGTAGTGATGTGCTTTACACTACTGCATCCTTTGCATCGTGCTTGGTGATGTAAGGCTTGAATGCAGCTGCTTGGCCATGGAAACCCATTCCATGAAGCTCTCTACATAGTTTTTGAGTTAATCTGAAGGCCACATGAAGTTTGGAGGTCGGCAGCAATTGACTCTGCAGAAAGTTGGTGACCTCTGCACACTGTGCACCTCAGCATTCGCTGACCCTGCTCTGTGATTTTACATGGAAACCGCTTCATGACCAAGTTGCTGTTGTTCCCAATCACTTCCACTTTGTTATAATACCACTAACAGTTGACTGTGGAATATTGAGTAGTGAGAAAATTTCATGAGTGGACTTGTTGGACTGGTGACATCCTATCACAGAACCACACTGGAATTCACTGAGCTCCTGAGAGCGACCCATTCTTTCACAAATGTTTGTAGAAGCAGCCTTCATGCCTAGGTGCTTAATTTGATACATATGTGGCCATGGAAGTGATTGGAACACCTGAATTCAATGATTTGGATGGATGAGTGAATACTTTTGGCATCATAGTGTATGTACTGAAAGTGTTATAGCGCTCACAAAGACAGCTTCAATTATTTTAAATATCTCTACTGTATGTATTTCAAGTTCTTCAGTATTTTTGTCCTTTCTAGAAATTAAAGCCTTCTTTCTCATGTGCGTTTTCTTTACATAAAGTTGTCCTTCATTCTGCGTCCTTCCATCTAGGTCAAACTATCTCCACGTACATCAGCACACTGAGACAGAATCTGTTGCTCTCCCTCCCTCTCCCACACAATGCCTTCATTTTCCTTCCTCCGCTCCCCATTACCCCCCCACATTATTTCCCCTACATCCTGTCGGTCCCCTCCCACCACCACCCTGTCCCACAGCTCACTCTCCCCTGAAATTTGTGGATCCTCGACACCCTCCCTCCCCCAGTGCATGGCCTGCTGGGGAGCCCTGGATGCTTTAGAGGCCAGAGTGGTGACGGAGCTCAGGGTGAGGAAGGTGCTCTGGGGTTCCACACAGGCCACGGATGCGACCGTGCTAACAGGAAGGGTGGAGAGCTGGATGAGCTGAGGGTAGCTGGTGCTGGAGAGGTGGACAGGAGAAGTAGCAGTGAGGTGCATCAAGGTCGGGGCTTGCTGATGATGCGACACCTGCACCACGTGAGGCAGTTCAAGGAACTGCCCTTGAGATACATCTAGCTGAGTCTGTGGAGCAAATGGGAGCACCACCTGCTGCAGCGGAGTGAGTCCACTGCTTGTTGTTTCCTGGCTCTCCTGACTTTCTTGGTCCTCTTGGCTCTGTTGACTAACAGAAGGCTGCACAGGATTAGCAACTATTGGAACTGCCTCGAGGACTGGGGTGGTAATGCTTATTACAGAGCAACTCTCCTGGCTGACTGAAGGCTGCTCGGGCTGGGTGACAGCTGGAGGAATTTCAAGGACAGGGGTGGGCGTGCTTATTACTTCACCCCCATTAGCTGCTAAGGCTTCAGCTATGAGCACCTCAGGGTGGGTTTTGGCTTTATGGGCAACAATGGAGTCTTTTTTCTCAAACTTTTTGCCACAAATTGAGCAAGAGAACTGGTAAGATGCTTCAGCATCATGCTTCTTCATGTGCCAGTTCAAGGATGCCTTCTGACGGCAGGTGAAGCCACAGATCTCACACCTGCCACAAGATGGAGACAAAAAACATCTTATATGAATGCACTCTGAGGTCAAGCCTCATTGATGACATATTAGCTTCAGTATATTTTTTTCAAGAATCAGTGGAGGAAGTTTTACATATTTTACGTAGAGTACAATTTATTCCAGAATTTATGGAAAAAAACAAACAAAAAAAAAAAACAACTAAATACACACGGATAGGAAAAATATTTCACACCCTTCAACTAGACAGACAAACTTAAGCACCAACAAGAGGTGTTTGAATGGATAAAGTTCCAGTCAAAAGTTGGACACACTCACCCAGTCATATAATGACTGAGTGTGAAACTTTTGACTGGTACTGTATGTGTAAGATTTAGATCTTATGTTCAGTTATAAAAGTTTGTTGTTACTGCTTTTTCAAAATTATTGACAAGATCTTTTGAAAAATTGCTAAATCGGGCATTTTGTTTGCTGAGATGTGAAACAGGAAGAGGAGTTTGCTGTTTGTTTTGTTTGTCTTTGTTAGTTTATTGGTTGGTTTGTTTATGTTCAAAATCGAATATATTACTGAAACACATTTATTCCATTATAAATAAAAATCCTGCATTTAATATCAGAATTTTATTTCAGAACAATACAGAAACAAGAAGTATTACGATGCATTATCAGTAGTCATGCCTTATAAAGAGCTTTTCCTTCTTTTCCCTGCTTTTAAGTAAAGAAGACAGAATCTTCAACCATGCTCTGAGTGCTCATGTTGCTTAGATTGGCCACCTGGGGGCGATCTGGAACTTTCAGCTGAATCCGAGCAGAGTGGGGCAGAGCATAAATGAGTAATCCACAACTTGTTTTCACAATGAAACAAGATTATTTTTTTAAACAGAATTGCCGTATTATCTTAGTAAGGACTCACAAATAAGTTCACATAAAAAAAAAAAATATTAGGAAAATCTGTTTATGTTTTGTGTGTAAAAGAAAAAGTATTAATAAAGTCATTCAATATATTAGATGTTTTAAAAACCAAACATCAGAATTGGTATTTTAAAAAAAAAAAAAAAAAAAAAAAAAAAAAAAAATCCTATAATCGGTCAGAATCTAATGTATAAAGTAACACAATGAAAACACTAAGTAAATTATAATAGGGCCTTCACACGTTTCGTGCTCGGGCCCTAATTACAAATTCCCAATTACTGTATCTGGCACACTGTTCAAGCACTTGGTTATACCAACTACTGCCACGATAAACAGAACCCAATTCAAGTTTCTTCACTCAGTTTTTCTGCCAACATTTTTTGTAGCTGATTTCAGAAAATGTAATCACACAATGGGGTTACACAAAGATTTCCCCAGAATGAGGAACTTCCTTCATGTGTTACTGACAAACATCAGAATCACATGACCTTCGGTTTTTTCATTCAATTCCTCCTTGTTCGCCTGTTTTGTCTCAACATCAGATGTATCAACTCACTGTATCGGCTTCTCTCCTGTGTGAATCATCCTGTGGACAGCCAGATTATGGGAGCTCTTGAAGGCCCGAGCACAATACTCACAGATGTAGTCCCTCTGATCTGAGAGAGATATATATGAAAATGATGTGAACCCACTACATGACGGGATAATCTATAAATAAATGGACACAATGGAGTTTTAAATGAGACATCTGTTTGCTCTGTAGGTACTGCATCTCTCTCCTAATCAAATGAAAACTGCTGCCAGCCTGTAAATAAACATCTGTGTCTTCGTATCACCTGTGTGATGTTTGGCGTGGCGTAGCAGCTGCTTCTGCAGGCGAAACAAGCGCCCACACGAGGGGTGATCACACACGTACTTCTTTTTTAGCAAGTGCTGGTATTTTATATGATGCTGAAATCATAAAAATGATGATAAAACAAACACATGAAAGGCAAACATCACTGAGAAATTCATCCATTTCAGTTCAGCTGGATAACACCAGACCTGTAGATAGCGTGGGTGGGCCAAGACAGTACCGCAGCCCTCAATTTCACAGCGAACGTACTGCACTGGTGGCTTTTTCCTGTGAAGATGGAAAAAAAAAGAAAAAAGGAGGAGATGT
The DNA here is from genome assembly GCF_007364275.1 of Archocentrus centrarchus. Classification (NCBI taxonomy): domain Eukaryota; kingdom Metazoa; phylum Chordata; class Actinopteri; order Cichliformes; family Cichlidae; genus Archocentrus; species Archocentrus centrarchus. Next base: position 9,199,946 of record NW_022060145.1, read on the forward strand.
ATAATCGAGAAGGCTCTGTTTAAAAACAAACAAAAAACTAGTAACCAGTTATAACAAAGACTTCACCTTCGTTTTGGCTGCCGGGGGGATTTATCATCTTGTTTAACTCGCCTAAAGAGAAAACAGATTTACATTTAAGACAGATTTTAATTTGATGTTAAATGAATTCAGGTTTCTATGCTACAAGTCAATAATGATCTATACCGATAACAATCCCATTCTTGACAGCAAAGATATAGATTTAAGGAACAGAACTTGATTTGAAAGACAAAATAAAAACCTATAACATGACGCACTGTGAGAAAATGGCGTCCACAGGCACAGGTATTCAAACTACCTCAGTGGGTCGTTTTCAGCCCCAAAATTTATGAAACCATCAAGTCAGAAGGAAAATAAGGCGCAACAAAACTCAAAAAGTTTATAAACCAAGTTAGTTGTCGCTCTTTTAGTTAATCTCAATAACAGTGTACATGCTTCCAATAAAATCATCTCATTACATAGATACATGTGTGTGTGTGATGCTGTAGAAAAGTTCTGAAATACACCTGACCTATTAAAGGCAGTTGTTTACAAGCCAATCCAGACAACTGCCAATTGTAACACGGATGTGAACCAGTGGGACATTTAAGAAGATTACTTCCTCAAACAACAGATACAAAAATGGCCTTACTACATTTTTGAATGATGGTTGGAATGAGGCGAGCAAGGTTGACTCTCAATAGTCTGTGCTACCACATGTGACAAATCTAGGCATTTTTCTCTTTTCTGTCCTTTTCATAAACAAAAATGTCTGTTATATCTGACTAAGTGAAATACACCTGATAAAACTGGTCCAACATTAAAATGCTGGTGATTTTTCTTTTTCTTTAGACCTTTGACTAAAACTCCCCTGGGAGGGTGCCAAAAATTCTCACACAGCCGTAAACTCCCCGCAGTTTCCTTTAAGCAACTATCAGTAAATCTCCTGCTTACTTTTTAATTGGGCGTGGCCCCTGAACTGTCACTCCATCTCCTCCTTGCTTCACATTTCTGGTGGCTTCTTCCTTTTTAATGTCACATTCTTCTTCATCTTTCTCTGACTCTTCTTTCTTGAACTCCTTTAGTTGTGATGCTGTGCACAGAGTTGATTTTTTCCTAAAATGCATGGAAAAAGAAAAGAAAAAAAAAAAAAACACAAAACCCCCCAGCATTTTATCACTAATGTACTCAGTATCTTCATGTGTAATAAAATTTGCGACTAATGCTGAGACAGCGTATTCAACATACGTCTTTGTCTCAGTTTTGACGAGGTCATATGGGTCATCTCTTAATGGAGGGTCCCCCTTGAAAGCCATGTCTGGATCTGCAACGCTAATACGGACATTAACACCATTCTGGCCATGCTGAAATTCCCACTGGCAACCCCCACATTCCCTCATTTTCTTTTGATAAGTTAGCACTCACCTGCCACCACTTCCCTTCACAGAACCAGTGTCCTCCCCTGAAAAAAAAAAAAAAAGTTCACAATCTACAGTACACAACAAAAAGGATGCATGGGGGACTTTGTCTTACCACATAAGAAAGCCCCTGACTCTGCTTCAGGCTTGCATGTGGCTGCCGGTAATGTGTGTGACACCCTGGCTGAAGGTTTCCCCCCACACTTCATGGTTTTGGAAAGCTTTGGTCCAAGTGTTTTAGTGGATGCTGAGGAAAATAATCGTGACCATGTGTTAGTGACAGCCTTGCTCAGTTACAAAAGCAAAATTCCTGCTTGTAGATAAACGGAATTCAAGTACATGCATTTACCCTCACAGGCTGCAGGTTTCTTTACTGCAGTTCTGCAACACAGAATCAACACAGGAATTCAACTCAGCTTTGTTTGAGTGTTCTTGGTATTCAGTAAACTTACAGGTTTAAGAAGCCATGATACGGGTATAGCGATTAGATTTACAGAAACAGAGCTGCAAACAAACCTGCTGTCAAGGAGGGGTTTTTTTTTTTAACCTTCTTTAAATATTTTTGCACATCAAAGTGGCGGAGCACGTACTCACCGAATGACAGGTGTGTTTTTGGTGCGTGATCCCACAGGTCGCCCGCATGCATCGCGCAGACTGCTCATTTTTTTCTTGCATGTGATATTTCGGGACTCACAGGTGTCACCAACTCCAGCTCGTCTTGACCGTAAAATACGCACAAAACCAGAACAAGTGTCACCGAAGTCCGGCGGGGTCACGGCCGTTCTTATCCGACTTTTACCTCCTCCTCTCCCGCAGGACCGTTCAGTCGAGTCCGTGGATGGTTTTGAGGCCGCTGTCGACTCCGCAGTTGTCCGTGTTCCAGGACTAGTGACTAAAACCTCGTCTTTCCCAGACTCCATTTCACTCGTATAGCCTTTATAGAGTTTAGTTATTAGTTAAGCCTAGTTACTCATGGACGCTGACAATGAAGGCTCACCGCACAAGGCCCAAACCGGACCCAGCTGTGTTAGCTTGGTCACCGGTCAAAAAAACAATTTTTTTTTTTTTACCATTATTTACATAATAATTCATTAAATAGCTTTTTTTTTTTTTAACGTTCTGTTTCATGACACATACAATTTTAGAAATATCAGTAGTATTTTTTTCTTAAAGCTATAGTATACCTCATTTCTGTTTAATCGTGAGTAGTGTTGGGGTGCGTCCTCTGAATGAGGTATGTCTCCTTTAAGAGCAGCAGACAACGTTATTTTTGAACTCACGAGCTTCCGTCCGTGGGAAATTTGTGGGAAATGTAGTTCAGTTTATGTACAAAACTCATTTGAAAAACATGCATTATTTTTGCTTCTTTGAACTACTGCGAATACTAATTATGACTGATATTTTATAACTCACCTGTCTTTCATTATTTGGCATGCATGATACTATTAATTATGAAATAAAATAATAACTGATAACTGTTTTTCTTATTCTTTTATCACATGTCCCACATAGTTTGTATTTAAAAAAAGCTGCTATTTAAAGTTGCTTCAGCTGAATTCAGACAATGAACAAGTGACTTTTGCATATCATGCACTTTGCATGTTAAAATTGATAAAGGTGTGACTGTGTTATCCACTGATAAGACATTGTAAGACATTTCCTGCATGGCAAAGTAAATGATAAAAGGACTCACTCCAGAAACGTCATAAATGAGAAATTTGCTATTATTAGCTGCAGCACATACAGAGGTGAAAAAAATGTGAAACTACAGAAACTTCTTTATTTTGCTACAATTGTCTTTTGTATTAGTCCACTGCTATAATGAGCTTGGTTACCTAGCAACCAACTAAAAATGTGAGAGTGTTCTTGTTTAACAGGTTTGAACACATCCGCATATGAACACCTGACTGCAGTCACTGAATAAAACATGGCACAAACAGACAGTTTTTGTTATTGCAAATTCCAAATAAATCATGTCTCATATGATTTACGCAGCCACTCTGACCTAATAGTGTCAATGTCTGCTTAGCATAATTTTGTAGCAACCTGAAACTTGGTTAGTTATATTAGATAATATGCATAAAGTGTTTTATTATACACCAATTAGCCATAACATTACCTGCCAAATACTGTGTTAGTCTCTGTACTGTCCCCCAAACAGCTCTGAGCCTTTCAGGCATGGACACCACATGTTTGGGGGCGTCCTTTATGGCGGGAAATTGCATGTTACAGTTAAAAGAACAGAATTGTAAATACACCAGACAACAAGAGACCCAGCCATCCATTTTCTTCCACTTAACAGAGATATTTCAATCCTGTCTTTGCGGTTGAATGGGACCAGTGGTGTTCATGGACTCAGTTAGCAGGAATAAAGGAACGCAGTACCCCTTTTTCACACAGCACAGGTCCGCAGCAGTTGCACCTGAAGATCCTCAGCAGATAGTCTGCTTGTCCATTATTTTGTTAAGGCAGGATCACTGTACAATTTCTCACAGATTTTATTACTTTATTTCATATAGTGCTTTTTTAAAATTCTGCATAGCATTATTTAATATGGTGCATCCTTTCTAATGTACTTTCTATACTAAATTTCAACAAGAAGCTAATTCAAACAACTGTTGCTTTTAATCTGCTGCAATGATACTGCTCAGAGGCCAGTTTAGACTGTGGCTGCAAGAGCACAGGTGAATAACCTGCTGTTACCTTTGGAAATGAGATACTCTCATTTATCAAATAAAAGACATTTTGTTCAGGTACAGACCATACTGTTTATTTCCCTAATAACTCACAACAAAACAGCTCTTGTACGAAATGCTATCAGCCACTGAATCTTGGCTGCAGTATCTGTGATGTGTGTGTGTGTGTGTGTGTGTGTGAACAGGGTTCGTAGGAATTTCATGCTGCACCCTCATCACTTCTGCGTCACAGGGAGCATGCACAGATCGGATTGTTGTTGAACAGGATTCATCTGAGATCAGTGCTCATTACAACACACACAACACATAGTTACAAAATTAGATGTTTACTTTTTTCTTTTGCCACTTTTCCACTGAAAAACAAATGCTCAAGTGACCAAGTCATAGAGGTTCAATTATGGTAAATAAAATATTCGCTCTAATTATATGTTCATTCGCACTAAACTACTTCCATAAATCTGCAGGCGCACACAGCAGACATTGATTTCCAATTTACCTATTTGCATTTTCATTGCTGTGAGGTATATGAAGCAGGAAGAGCTGGTTTCAGGAAATGACCCAGCATAGCTCATCTTTTCTCAATCTTGTATACAGTTCTCAATGAAATGGAAGATTTACAGCAGATATAACATCAGTGGTGTTGTAAGGTGAGTGTGATTTTTAGATTTTGTAACTCACCAACTTTGGTCCTGTCAAACTTGCCAAACTGGGACTCTTTCCTCTCTCTGATTCACGTTAGTTCAAGAAGTTGGATCTGGCCAGATTTAAACTCTTAATCTATATGTTTTTTGGCTAGTAAGGAAAGGAAAGAAGAGAGGAAACCTGTGCATGTGTTTAAGACGAGGAATTAGACATTTCTCGGATTTGAAGGCACGTGTACAGTAGTTTCACTTGTGAAAAACCTCTATTCCCGCTGCAGCAAAAAATTTGATACTCAGCTGATTACACACACACACACACACACACACACACACACACACACACACACACACACACACACACACACAATTAATTTATCAAATCATATGCTTTCAAATCTTGCTTTAAACAACCATTTCTCCACTTGCCAGGAAATTCAGGATAAATAAATAAATAATGTAAAATAAATAAATCTTAGCAGTGACACAAAGGCAAGAAGAAAAAATGAAATGAAAAAGCCTCCCAGACAATGGGTATGCATTTATCAGTGGGCATAATGCATCTTACAGTACTTTATCTTCTGCATTATTCAAACTGCACATGCATGGCACATACAGCTTCATGAAAGCTCACTGATGTCCAATAATGCACAAGATGTCAAGATGCTTCTGTTGAAACGAAATATTTGAGCATAATAATCCAAGCGATAGACCGTGTTTATCTGCATAAGATATCAAAATGTTTAATGCTGTTCCATCAATGCACATCCCTCCCAAGTCTCAAAAACCCATTTCTTACAAAAATTCACTTGGACATAAATCTGATTTACATAGATATAATTTTTGTTTGTGCCAAAATGTTGAATTAATTGCCTGACAAATTCTAGGGCCAAAAGTTGTAGTGTAAAAAGTGTAAAAATCAGGCCCCATTTTAAATTCTTGCATGCATTTCCACCCACTGTTCAGTCTGTATCTCTCCAACTGGCACCAAACTGCACCAAATCATCCTCAGACACTATAACACTATAATGATCACCATATGATGGTAGATAAGTCTTCAGCTTCTCATCTGACATCAGATTTATAACACTGGCATCGATCTACACAGGGAAAAATAATTCAATTTCACACACACACACACACACACATATATATATTTGAAAATACAATTATATATTGAATGAAAAAACTATGAAAAAAGTAGTATTTAAAAAAAAAAAAATTGAATTATGTACCATCTCATTCTCCAGGGTTTGTATTATTTCCTCAGAGACTTCTCTTCGTCTCAAGACGTCAGTCAGGTCTTCCATGCTATAAACAAGTATGTACATAATGACTTATGAATCCACCATATGATCATCAAGTCTCGGTGTCTAGTGTACTTAATGTAGTTGAGAAGCTTGTAATATAACTTCCTGGGTAATATACCTTCCCTGCAATTAAACACTAATATTCAGTGGTTCTCAAACTGTGGGGTGCAATGTCATGACAGGTGGGAAGCGAATGACCTGGGAGAAAAGTCATGTGGAACATACGTTGAACATCTGATTTATTTTCACAGCGGAAGAGGAAATGTTAGCAGCTACGTTAGCACGGCGACTAGCCAAGCCAAGCTGTGCACATAGAGCCATCATGCCGCCACTTCAACATCGACCCCCAGACCGATCTTAGCGTGTGGTGTGAAAATATTTCATATAAGTGAGGCATGACGGAAAAAAATCTGCACTGATTACATACCTTTTAGATAGTTACCACTCGTTAGACTACATCTTTACCTGAAAACCCTGGCGACAATGCAGCACAGTCTCTACCCGAGTGCGCCTGTGCCCTCTGCTTCCGGTAACAAGGAAATGACGTTCCTGCATCTGTTCCTGCATCCTGATTGGCTGTGCTAACTTGAAATTTCGAGTTAATATCGCCATCCGTAACTAACTCGTTTTTCGAGTTAGTTTATTACTAACTCGAAATTTCGAGTTACGGATGGCGATTTTTTTTTTTTTAGTGGCGGAAACGAGCTTCCATAGAAAACTGATCAATCCACAAAGCTTTTAAATAAAATGACAAACAAGAAAAGAAAGGTCATTAGTTTTTTAAACTCACAATACAGTTTTAGTTAGTTATCATGTTTTCATTTTAATTGTAGTTTTTATCTATTTCAGTTAACGACAATGTTTTTTCAATTTCAGTTTTCGTTATTTCGTTCGTTTTCGTTAACTATAATAACCCTGACACACACACACACACACACACACCTCCCTGTATAAACTCTCATACCTGCACAAGCATATGCGACTGCACACTAATTACCTACATTTCCACACACACATACACACAAACCCTCACACACATGCACATAAGGCTCCAAACAATGCACATGCAAACCTACGTACACTTACATATACTGTGTATCCAAGAGTGTATAATTAAAAGTAAATGAAATTTAAAAAGGGAGATAAGTAAATAAAAATTTTAAAAAAATAAGTAAATAAATGAAAAATAAAATAAATAAAAAAGGGAATAAATAAAAACTAAATAAAAAGGAAAGAAAAACCTCCATGTAAAATAAATAGATCAGTAAGCAAATAGATAGATGTAATCTCACTCGTTCACCTCCCTCCCCTAGTCCGGAATGATTTTATACTCCCCTGTGTGCTTAAGAACAGGGGTGCAGCTATATACTTTCTGAGGTGTATGCGGACACATTTTTAGGTTCTCGTGGCTACAGCTAATGTAAGGAAAAAATAACAGCTGACATTCTCTGCACAGCCAGTAAAACCACACAGACAATGAAGGCGTGGAAAAAACTTGTCAGCGATGATCCACTCGTGTTAAATCATGCCTGAAATTTTCATTTGATCTTTGTTTGAAGATCTTGAAGGAATAACGAACAACAGAATTGGTGGAAAGCCCTTTAAGAGGGATGAGGAGCTGGGAGTAAATTTAGGAATGAAGAGAGTATTGTGAAGATGATTGTTTGAGCTGTATGCATGATAAACCTGTGTTGGAGTAAGTACCTTTAGTCCAATAAAGAAGTTTTTGGATGTTGTCAGCCCAGTAGTAGTTACGTAAATTTAGGAAAGCCAGCCAACCTTCTATCCTCTGATGTTGAAAGGATACTGTCTTCACTATTGGTACTTTTTATGCCAATGAACATGGTCTATCTCTTGGAATGTAAATGCCAAAAGAAAAATACTTCTAATTTGTTTCCTCTTTGTCATTGCAGTTGTAAATCTTTATGCTTGGATAACCATCAGCTGCCACAATGAACTATGGATTGTTTCCAAAACTGCTGGCAGGTCAGTCACGACATAGCTTTCAGTTTTTCCATTTCCATTTGTATAAGATTAGTCCACCAGACATCAGATATGTTTATCAGAATTCTACAAAGAATGCAAATATACATGGTGTAAGTATGCCCTCTCAGCCCTGAGTCAGTTCCGGTCTTTGTTCTCCATGCTCGGGTCCTGGGAGCTTGAGAGTATCTTAGCTGTTCCTAGGACTGCACTCTTCTGGACAAAATTTTTATCTGTCTTTCCTGGAATCTGCTGGAGCCACTCTCCCAGTTTGGGGTCACTTCCTCGAGTGTCTGAATTACCATGGAGACCACTGTTACCTTCACCTTCCACATCCTTTCTAGCTCTTCTCTCAGCCCTTGATATTTATTGAGCTTCTCGTGTTATTTCTTCTTGATGTTACCATCATTTGGTATTGCTACATCTATCACTACAGCTTTCTTCCTCTACTTGTCCACCACTACCATGTCTGGTTGGTTAGCCATCACAAGTTTGTCTGTCTGTATCTGGAAGTTCCACAGGCTCTTAGCTTGGTCATTCTCAACTACCCTTGGTCGGGTGATGGGGGGGATAGCGGAGTCCCATTTTGACCTTGGGACTTCCAGGTCACATTTGGCACAGATGTTCTGGTATACTATGCCAGCCACTTGGTCACGGTGTTCCGAAAATACCCTGCCTGCTAGCATCTTGAACCCTGCTGTTATGTGCTGGATTGTCTCAGGGACATCTCTGCACAGCCTGCACCTGGAGTCTTGCCCTGTGTGGTGGATCCCATCCTCTATTGACCTTGTGCTTAGAGCTTGCTGTCATTATTGTGGTGCCTTTAAGCCCAACTTTGTCCAGTCATTGGAAGGATTTTTCAATATCACCCACTTCTTCTATCTGCTGGTGGTACATGCCGTGCAGGGGCCTGTCCTTCCATGATGGTTCCTATTCTTTCTCCAGTTTTTGCTGCCTGAGGTATTCCCTAAGCACATGACAATTTGTGGCCATCTTCCTGATGTATTCATGGATCTTTGTTGTTTTGTCTACGATAGTGATCCTTGACACTCTCTAGTCCTCGACCTCCTTCCTTTCACTTAGTGTACAGTCTCAGGGTGCTGGATTTGGGGTGAAATCCTCCATGCATGGTAAGGAACTTTCTTGTCTTGACATCAGTGGCTTCTATCTCCTCCTTTGGCCATCTTATTATCACAGCAGGGTATCTGGTGACTGGCAGGACGTAGGTGTTGATTACACAGATCTTTTTCTTCCCATTAAGCTGACTGTTTAGGACTTGCCTTATTCTCTGCGGGTACTTGGCAGTTGCAGCTTGCCTAGTGGCCTCTTCATGGTTCCCATTTGCCTGTGGGTTTCAAGGTACTTGTAGCTGTCCTAAAGGTCTGCAATGTTGCCTTCTAAAAGTGCAATCCCCTCAGTTCTGAATGCTTTCTTCTCTTTGATACCATCGAACTATACTTCTCCAAGTCCGAATGACATTAATCCATACTTTTGTTGACTAGATCACTGTAAAAGGTCATTTTCCTTCAGGTGTTGTATACCACCTGTCTCTGCAGGCTGCTTTTAAAGTACAGACTTCTATTAAATATACTTATTTTTATTCATATGACAGCATGAGGTACAATCAAAAGGTTCCACCCCAAAAAATAAAAATGGCCAATTTGCACAAACTCCTGACAAATCTGACAAATTCCAGTTTAGGTCAGGGTTTAGGTCAGGGACTGACTCAAACTCCCCGCTCAGCTAAATACTTCCTGATAAGAGTTGGAATGTTCATCAGCAGCTTGGTCTAGGGAAATCAGTTCACACAGGTCAGAAAACAGGACAGCTGGGGTATACAGAATCTGTTTACAAAACATCCCGGAGAAGAATGAGATAATGGCAATCCAAGGCCATCAGGGAGCCAAATTTCTGATTCTACAAATTGTTTTGGTATAGGCCATATTGATTAATTTATTGACACCCTTTAGTCTTTCTGGCACCTCACAGGGAGAAAAAATCCAATGCGAATCTTTTTGGTTGGTTCCTTCGCTGTGCAGAAACGGATATGTCTCCAAGATATAATCCCTCCGAATCAACTCCAGATATAGTGAGTCTGAGTTTGAGCCTGTACCTTTCTGCATTCCCGTCATAAGCAGCTTTACCAAGGCCCAGACCGCTGCTCAGATTTCCCGAATTGTAACGACAAGCCAGGTATCTCCAGGTCCAATTGGGAGAAATCCTAGTGTCAGTAAGCTGAATGTGTGTGTCCTCCATTGACAGTCTAGCCAGGTACGTCATCTTCCACCCCCCAGGAATCCATAACATAGACAGCCAGGAATATCAATTGGATAAGAGGGAACGGGATTCTCCTTTCCCCAATCTCCTCATGGTGAAAATTTGATCAAAATTTGTTGAGAGACCAGCTGACCAGATCCATAATTCTGAATTCCAGTTTAGAAGCCCCACCACCACCACCAAAAAAAAAAAAATTGCCCAAAAACTCAACAATCCTGGGTCCAAGACCCAGGGACCATAACAAAATGTCACATTTCATTATTACTACTGAGGGGGTTGTAAGTATAGAAAATAGATATACTAAGATCACAGAGAAAAATATTTAGGTTTTAATTGCTGCTTTTGCTTATAAAATGTAAGCCTGTTATTTTAGATTATTTGATGTACTTTTCATCTCTCCCACAGCTTTGTGCTTACTTCACTTTAAGGACAAAGCCATAGCTGAGCTGCTTACAAATATCTCAGTAGGTTCTTTGACCAGTGTTGAAGCTACAGTATCAGAGCTACTAAACAGTGGCCAATTGTCCACACCAAAACCACAGATAAAAGGAATAGCTCCACAGTCAACAGAACAAATGCAAACAGATGCCACAACACCAACCTACAACATGTCAAATACAAAGGAGGGTACAACTCTTCAAGCTCTGGCCACAACACCCACAAATGTATCAACCACATCTGTAACAACACAATCACCAAAGCAGGAATCAACCAGTATCCATCAATCTACACAACTTACAGCATCTGCAGCATCTGTGACAGCCGCTTCAGCAACACCAACTCAACTCATAACATCTACAGCAAACACAATCACAATGTCATTATCAACACAAGATACTTCATTGCAAACTACATCACCTGCAACAGCAGTGCAGCAGACTACACCTGAAGGAACAACAGAGTCACTACAAAGTACAGCATTTCTAACAGAATCAACTACAACACAAACAGCAGCATCATCAATAGCAGAATGGTCCACAGCTTCAAATCAACCTGCTGAATCAAATACTGGTAGCAGTTCCACACCATCACACAGTGAATCAGTGACCAACACACCAATGCAAACTGCAACAGCTGTGGTTTCCCCTCTTCAGGCATCAACACAAATTTTAACGGAAACAACACAATCAGAAACTCAAGCAGGAAGTACATCCTCAGTAACAACCAAATCAGCGGCCTCACCAGTGTCCACATCAGCATCATCTATGACAGAACAATCCACAAGTGCAAACCAAAGTACTGGCTCAACAACAACCAAGGACACTACATCAACAAACACTGCACCAGCCTCTATCACAACAGGATTCACAACCAACACTGCAGGATCTGTGGCCTCAGTGGCCACAGCAACTCCCACACTGTCTGTTCCACACACAGCTAATATAAAAAAATCTACAACAACCCTTATATCAATAGAGATGACAGCATCTACGGCTGCTACATCGGTGGCAAAACCAACTCAACCTACATCTACAACTGAAATAATTATGACAACCCAGCCACAATCATACACAGAAGCAGGATTCACAACACCAACAGCCACCATTGGATCAACAAAAACAACTGAAGGAGCAAACACAATATCTGTGACATCCATATCAACCACACTATCATTTCAAATCACGTCAACACAAAGTACGTTATCTGCAACAACCTCTCCACAACAAACTACGGTGGATGAAATAACAAACATGCAAACCACAATTTCTGCACCACAATCAATAGAACAAACACAAACAGATGTGACAACACCAACCTACAGCATACCAAATACAAATGAGGGTGCAACTCTTCAAGCTCTGGCCACAGCATCCACAAATTTATCACCCACATCTGTAACAACACATTCACCAAAGGAAGAATCAACCAGTATCCATCAGTCTACACAAGAACTTACAGCATCTGCAGCATCTGTGACAGCCATTTCAGCAACACCAGCTCAGCTCATAATATCTACAGCAAACACAATCACAATGTCATTATCAACACAAGATACTTCATTGCAAACTACATCACCTGCAACAACAGTGCAGCAGACTACACCTGAAGAAACAACAGAGTCACTACAAAGTACAGCATTTCTAACAGAATCAACTACAACACAAACAGCAGCATCATCAACAGCAGAATGGTCCACAGCTTCAAATCAACCTGCTGAATCAAATACTGGTAGCAGTTCCACACCATCACACAGTGAATCAGTGACCAACACACCAATGCAAACTGCAACAGCTGTGGTTTCACCACTTCAGACATCAGCACAAACATCCTCACCACAACAAACTACAGCTGCTGAAAGAACAGTAAACGGGCAAATTACAACTGCAACACTACACAACAAATCTACTCCAGGAACTCAAACAGCATTTGTAACAACAGCTTCAGACACTGCATCAGCACCTGCATCAGCAGTGCTGACAATCTTACCTCTCAGAACTTCAACACAAAGCACTGGAATATCTAATCTGAGTTTGACATCAGGACGAAGTGGATCAGGGAACACACCAACACAAATGGTATCAACATCACAAACTAGGGAATCTGTGGAAACCACATCCACAACAACAATGGCCAAGGTAATTTCATCTACAATGGATCTGCCAATACCAACAACACAAACTGCATCATCTTTGGTAACACTAATCAAAATATCAACACAAGCTACAACTGTAACCACACAAACATCAACTCCAGAAGAAGTTACCAAGTCCGAAACTCGCTTAACTCCCCTGTATATGAGTAAAGACACATTTACACCAACACAAACTACACTGGCCGCAATGGATCCAGCTACATTAATGAGCATCAATTTATCTTCTTCAGCATCATCAGATGCAACCTCTCAGTCAACATATTTGGCAACAGTATCCACAGTGGCAGAATCTGAAGCATCTGTGACACCTTTCAGAGAGGCTCCCAAGCTACCAAATCCAACATCATCTGTAGTTAGCGCTCCACCACAGAGTTCCCTCAACCCAACATCAACAACATCCTTAAGTACACAAACTGACCTACACTCATCTGTTTTTCCCACTACACAACTGCCAACTTACACAGAAACATTGCAAAGTACCCAACATATGCAAAGTGTCTCACTTTATCCATCTTCAAACCTAAAATCAACAACAATAATGACACATTCAACTTCTACTTTGGCTCAGACTACAAATGTGGAGGCCATTTCGCTGAGTTTATTATCAGATGGGACACCTACCCAAAGTCCAAGAACTGATGTTAAAGAAGACATAAACAGCTTTTCCACACCCACACCATCAGAAACAACTGTGACTCCAGTGTTGTCAAATGCTGCACCTGCAACACTGACATTTAGCTCTTCACCATCTCCAGGAGTGGTTTCTCAAACCACAGCAGCAATAGACTCAAGTTCCCCTTTGTCTTCATCATTTTTCACAGCAGAATCATCATCAAACCCTGCCAAAGCCGACACAACAGAGCCCCAAGTTAATTCTACTTCTTTTCCATCATCCAGGGGCAGCATAGTGTTTTTTAAATATACCCCTAAGACTGCCACTCTGACACCGCTTGTCTTTGATTACCCAATTGTAAACCAGACCAGCTTCCCAGCTTCAAACGATTCAAGCCTGCTAGAGCAAGCTCCGAACAACACACATGAGGTAAAAGAAAATATTCAGAGATTTTTGTTGACAGACCTAGCTAGTTATTTCACCTTTAGCTGTGCTTGATCTTTAAGAAAGCCAGCTGCTCACTTTAGCTTCCTGTTTTAACAAAAAAAAAAATAAAACTTATCTCTGAAACATTTTTTCCTTTAAACTTAAGAGTACTTCTAAAAATGGCAACCAGTGTGATTTTTATTTCTGTGCATGTGTGTATGTTGGAAAGTGTTAGATCTATAACTTTTTAAAATTTCTAATACAGCCATTTATAAACATAATAATAATAATAATAATAATAATAATAATAATAAAAAAGCTTGGACTGACACTTTTTTAAAAATTCTGTAATAAATGTTCTTTCTTTTAATTCTGCAGTTTTCCACTCAGGCGGGCACCACCTGACTAATAGCCACCTAATCCTTTCTACAAAGAGCAGCAGAATGGAAAACATGCCAGAGATTGTGGACTGTAATAAAAATACTTCAAGTGATGTAAAAAAAAAAAGAAAAGAAAAAGAAAAACATACTCCACCCCCAGCCTATCCCATCCCATTTGATGCCTGTGAACCTGAAAGAACTGGCTTTTCACACTGGATGCTATTTTTGTTACCTAACCTGTCCATTGATGTGAAACAGACTGTTACATACCTAGATTAGATGGGTAATAGCACTAAAGGACACAGTGGACAGACAACATAAAATTCTTTTGTCTGACTATCTGTAATTACATTTCAGATATCTAAAATTGCATTTTGACTAGACAAAACTACATTTTGACTATCCAGAATGGTAATTTAAGATATCCGCAATTACATTCTGACTAGTAAGAACAATAATTCAAGTTATCTCCAATTACATTTTGACGAGTCAAAATTCCTTTCAAGATATCTCAAATGACATCACCAGATTCATCATTTGACGGGTCACACATCCGTAATTGCAATTTAGGATATCTCAAATGTAATTATGACTAGTCAAAATGCAGTTTTATATATCTGAATTTAATGATTGCGTGAAGGCCCCCTTGTGCTGTACTGAGCTGTCTAAACAATTGCCTGTGTAGAATTTCAGGTGGCTGCAATGGCGCTGGCCATTGTGGACAAAATTGTAAAAAAATGCAACAATATAAAAAGAGCTCCTCAGTGTGGGATATGCGGAGAGCGCGAGAATCGTGTACTTAAAGACTGCTTAAGAAATCTGCACAGAATCTCTGATTTTATGGCAGGCTGTTTCAAGAAACTGCCTTATAAACATTCCGCCAAAATGCTCCGTAATTCAAGATATCTCAAGATATCTTAAATAGAAAAGCCGTCTAATTCAAGATATCTTTAATTCATTTGGAGATATCTTATAAGGCATTTTGACTAGTCAAAATTACAGTTCTAGATATCTCTAATTTAGTTTTGCCTAGTCATTTGCTTTCAAGATATCTAGAATTTACTTTGCACTAGTCAAAACTATTTACCGCCTATCTAAAAATACATTTAAGATATCTTAAATTAGATTGTCATTTAAGATATCTTTAATTAGAATTATGACTAGTCAGAATAAAAAACAAGATATCTTGAATTAACTTTATGACTAGCCATAATTTAATTGTAGATATCTGAAATGTGAGTTTCAGAGAGTCAGTAATTTATTGAAGATATCTTGAATTGAAGCCGCCATACAACTCAATGGTAAATCTGACATCATTTCAACTAGTCAGAATGTAGTTAGAGATATCTCAATTTACTAATACGTCTAGTCATAAATCAATTTCAGATATCTGGAATGTAAGTGTGGTGAATCGGATTTTATGTTAAAACGGCCTGCCATAAGTTACACAGCTCTGCTCTCTATGTTTGTATTTGTATCCAAGCATGTGTCCTGCTAACAAAAGGCAAGACATGATACAAAAACAAAAATGTATTTAAATTGTATATAGTTTGCACTTATCTTTTGGTATGTTGAGCTGTTTTTCAGTTCCAGAAACAACAGTAATTTAATCCTAATTTGGTGTGAGATATAACTGAGTATGCCAAGCAATAGCACTGAGGCACACTATTTCCCATTTGTCAGATTTGTTATTATTTATCATTCTTATTACTGTTGTTTATCATTAAACAGTGAAAATACTGCAATAAATATTTTACACTAATATTGATTGAAAACCCACGAAACAGCCAGTCCACGAAAAGTGAACCGCGAATTAGTGAGGGATTACTGTAAATGGTTTGGCCTTTCAAAATAAAATCTCCTTGATATTAAAAAGACCATTCAACATCTGTTTCTACCCTCCTTATTTTTCAAGCTACCTACATTTTTCTTCCAATACTTTGTGCAATTATTTTTAGCTCTTCATACAGCCTATAAGCTCACATTGGCTGCTGACAACTCAAATGGCAGCACTTGCACTGACAGACTCAAAATTTCTTCAGAAATTTTCTTTTCTAGCTCTTTCTCTTTGTGTCATTTATTTATTCATATTCAGAGTATATGGCATTTCTTTAGGCCTATAGTACTTATTTTAAATTCAGCTTAACGGTTATGAAATATTCTTTGAAATGGTTCTTAAGGGTTACCTAACAGTAGAAAAGGGATGTCTTGAGTATGTTACCTTAACAAATTTTGTCTATACTTTTACGGTATGTATTTTTCTTTGTGTCAAGATTCGTCTGATGACTTAGTCTGGTGGTTTGTCATCTTTCTTCCTGCAATTTAACCCTTCCTTTGTAATGATCTAAAAATGCTCTAAGATACTCACATGTTGGTCAGCAAGACAGGCACATATTTGTGCAGTTGGTTTTCACAACTATTGTGGCAGAACAAAGAAATGAGTGCCATCCAGGGAAGCATTTAATTAAAAACTGCAGTGAAGTAAACAAAATTTGCCACTATTCAGGTACTTAATCTAGAACATGTGACAATTCTACCTGTGAGAAAGCTGAAGTAGTGACATTTGGGTAGCTCACTTGAGTGGAATGCATAAAAAACTTGGACCTGGGTAACGTTATAAAAGATCAGGCGGAAGTGGAGATGTAGGTGGCGTACATAAGAAGCCTAAGCATTAGACTACAGTTTGCACTGTTTACACATTTATGGCTACAGTCAAATACTTATTTGTATGTTATGCAGGAAATTTAATATGTAAAAAAAGTCATGGTCTGCTACTTACAAGCATACAATTAAGCTGGGAAATTAATACAGTGATCCCTCATCTATCGCAGGAGCTTTATGAGTTCATATAGTTATTATTAATAGATCACGGGTAAATAGCACTGCACCACTTATACTACAAATCCTACAAAACACTGCAACAGCTGTCGTGAAGGCCAAGACCTGTGCGCTAACCCATTTTCCTTGTTGCCAATGAAACATTGATCAGTGATCAGTGGATAAAAACATCGGTCAGCACTTTTTTACAGTGACATTTAAGCTGCCAGTTTTTACCTGAAAATTCTGCAAATTTTCATCAGCTTGAAATATATTCCTTTTTCCTGATGTTATTTTTGAAAAAAAATATAATTTTATTTAATGTGTTGAGGAAAATGTTGCTGTATTCTGGCCATTCAAATTCATTTTGCTGATTCAAATTATTATTTTTAATCCTTTTTGGCCCACGACTCAGACTTGCTACTTTTCCACCACCGAGGAGCCGGTGCTTGTGCCAGTGCTGGATTCAATGAACCAGTGAAACGCTTAAGAACGGGCCCACGTTTCCACCGTGTTTCTGTGAACCGCTCCTTTACATATGAGTGAGGGCGGGTCCTCGTCTGGACACGGAAGCCGAAGAGCGCAAACATGGGAGAACACGTTCCCCTTTCTTGTGCTGCGAACACATTTTATGGTTCAAACCAAACTACTGCAGCATCTGTGTGCAGCACAGAGAGAAACACAGACAGCAATTACGAGCAAGATGACAAGTACGTACTTTGCGTCCTTTTATCTGTGATATGAACTGATACAAAGCAGCAAGTTCAGCTGTAGGGCCCAACCTAATTCACAGCAGTGAAAATCGCTTTGCTTTTCTCATGTAATACACATGTAATATGGTAGAAAACTTTATGTTGAGGTGGCAAAGTCACGCCCTTCTGCCGCTTTCATCACACGTTCTTGGTTCGAGACCAGCTAGCTTGCGGGCCCGAGTTGAATCCGTTTTCCATCCGAGCACCGAGCACTCGTGGTGGAAAAACCGCTGAACGGTTCAAATACTGGCACCGGCACTGGAACCCTGTGGGTGGAAAAGCGGCCACTGTGTCTTCAATTTTGGCCGGTCCTGAGAGTTTGACAGCCCTGGATTAAAGTAATGGAGGTGGTGGGCGTGACCAAAAATTGATGGGATGCAGCAGCCTTACTAATAGGTTTTAGATTTTGACTGACAGATTAGAAGCCCAATAGGCAGACATGTCATGCATTTTGGATGACTTACGAAACATCCATTAACCTTCTCGTGTAGTTTTGTCTCGTCAACGAAAACTCACAGACGTCTCTTCATGTTTTAGTCATCAAACAGTCATGTTTATCTCATCATCATCTCGTTGTC
This sequence comes from Archocentrus centrarchus, assembly GCF_007364275.1. Lineage (NCBI taxonomy): Eukaryota > Metazoa > Chordata > Actinopteri > Cichliformes > Cichlidae > Archocentrus > Archocentrus centrarchus. The sequence continues at coordinate 9,218,445 of NW_022060145.1, forward strand.
GTCATGAAAAAAAGGGTCGTCAATGAAATAATTTTGTCATCGTCATTGTTAACGAAAGCAGCACTGCTTCTCTCACCTGTTACATGTCCACTATATACTTTTCTTGCCTTTAACGTGATAACCTTAACAACAAACATCAGCTCAGGGGTCTGAGGTTAGGCAGGCCGTTTTAACATAAAATCAGGTTCACCACACTTACATTTCAGCTATCTGAAATTGATTTGTGAATAGACATATTAGTAAATTAAGATATCTCTACATTCTGACTAGAAGAATTGACGTCAGATTTACCATTGAGTTGAATGGAGGCTTTAATTCAAGATATCTACAAAGAATTACTGACTGTGTGAAACACATATTTCAGATATCTACAATTAAATTATGACTAGTCATAAAGTTAATTCAAGATATCTCTTCTTTTGTTCTGTCATAATTCTAATTAAAGATATCTTGAATGACAGTAATTCAAACACGGCAGCATGGTGGCGCAGTGGATAGCACTGCTGCCTCACAGTTAGAAACATCTGGAAGGTCTGGGTTTGCTCAGTACAGCACAAGGGGCTTACATGCAATCTCTTAATTCAGATATTCAAAAAACCTCATTTTGACTAGTCATAATAACGTTTAAGATATCTTAAATTGTAATTACGGATGCGTGACCTGTCAAATGACGAATCTGGTGACATCATTTGAGATATCTTGAAAGGAATTTTGACTCGTTAAAATGTAATTGAAGATATCTTAAATTATTATACTTACTAGTCAGAATGTAATTGCGGATATCTTAAATTACCATTCTGGATAGTCAAAATGTAGTTTTGTCTAGTCAAAATGCAGTTTTAGATATCTGAAAGGTAATTGCGGATAGTCAGACAAAAGGATTTCATGTTAAAACGGCCTGCCATACTGACGTAAAAAGGTTAAGCCTCAGACCACTCTCGACACTAAAACAAATCATTCCTTTTGTATGTGTGTCTCAAAATTTAGTATATTGTAAAGATTTAAAAAAAAATTTTGTTAAAAAGTAGATTTTGAAATTTGTTAAATTTCCAGCCTCTGAACTCCTCACACTCCACTGCCATCAGTGCAGCTCAGTGTTCTACATACTTGGTGAACACTGTAGACAGTAATGCTTCTTTTACAAGGTGAGTAATTTTTAGTAGTTTTTAGAAATCCTTTATTGACCCATTGTCAATAAAGTGACTGACAGTTGGTCAGTTTAGAAAAGCCATTCTTACATTATAAAAATAACCCAGTAGGGAAATAAAAAATTCTCATGTTGGAAAACCTGGACTGATCAAAATACTCAAGAAATTTTACTGCAGATATTTTTACTTTAACAAAGTGTGAAAATTACTGTGAAATTAGTTGTCATTTTACAAGGCAAAGAAAACAAAAAGGGCCACACAGTCCAAACAACAACAAGAAAGAAACAGAAGGCGGCAGCACCAGGCCGGAAAAACAGTCCAAACACAAAACGGGCCACGAGGCAAAACAGTTCAGGGGGGTCTGCTGCAAATCCATAGCAGAAAACAGACAGTTCAGTGGGCCGACTGTGCTTCAAGCGGCGGCGGCTACATGACCAGGCCGGAGGCCAGCTGTGCCCCCAGTGGTGGCAGCAACATGACCAGGCGGGAGGCCGGCTGCGTGGCATGCGGCGGAGATGGATGACCTTGGGCTGGCGGCCGCGTGGCATGCGGCCTTAGCTGGCTACACTCTCCTGAGCCCTGGATGGTGGAAGACTCGGAACACTTGGAAGACTTGGGACACTTGGGCTAAGTGGGACGCTCGGGCTCTGGTTCGGGACATTCTGGCTTGGGCTGGGCTTGGAGACTGCTGCAGTGGGCTGTGGGAGCAGGAATGAAGACAGTGGTGGTGGCTTGAAATCCCAAAACTCTGAGTCTGGAGGATGAGCTGTCTCTGAAGGTGGAGAGGAGTGTTGATGCTGGGTGCGCTACTTCCTCCGTGAAGCGGAGGCCCTAGGTATGGCAGCAATTGGTTCCTATTCTTCAGCCCACATTAGGGCCAAAAACGTGGCTGGGCCGCTCCACGGCGGCGAAGACGTGGACGTGGCTGGGCCGCCCCGTGACTATGAAGACGTGGATGTGGACCACTCCGCAGTGGCGAGGGCGTGGCTGGGCAGGTGAGTAGAAGAGATGATGGTGGGTCTTGAGAGCGAGGGGGTGACTGTGAAGATGAGCTGCAGCTGAGTGGAGGAGAAAGCGGAGGAGAGATGACAGGCTGCAGGAGAGGTGAATTGGCAATGGCTTGAAGAAAAGAAACTGAATCCCTCCCCTGGACTGGGCGACCAACGTTATGAAGTTCATATTGCAGGTTTTTTCAGAGTATGATGACAAAGTTTGCCAGAGAAGCTGTATCAGGACAGGTGAGGAGCCATGATGAGGAGGAAATCAGTCCGCAACAAAATGCCAGTTGCATTAGCCTGTAGTGGTGATACGTGGCATGAATGATCTGCATGGCAGAGTCATTAAGCTCTGTGATTCTTACCTCATGCTCTTTAATTTGAGGTGTTGAGTCTGTGGGGTCCATGGTGTGGTCGCGTCGCTCTGTCATGTCGGGCGGTGTGACAGTCGGAGATGGACCCATATGCAGGACTCTGGAGACAAACATAACTTAAAAGATGTTCATTGTGAAACCAAAAAAAAAACCCAAAATACAAAAATCCTTGAGGGAGCCAGATGAAGATCAAAAGTCAAAACAAAGCAAGGCAACACCAGAACACTCCAACATGGCAACATCAATGACGTGACAATAGGCATAGAAAACACAGGAGGGCTAATGAGGGAAAGTGGAAACAGCAGGGAGCACAGCTGAACACAATGACACTGATGAGACAAAACTAAACACACTGCACAAGAAACAGCCCAGGACCATGACTAGAGAGGGAGGGGCTCCTGCAAAATTTACTGACAGGAAAGTGCTAAGGGATGATTAAAAAATATCAACATTTTCCACAGCGTACAAAGCGTACTCTTTTTCAGTAACTGTAGCTATAACTACTCCAAACGTTTACCAACATGAAGGAAAGAACCTGACTGTCTCGCTCTCACACCATCACTGTTTCACTGATCGCCACAAACACACACAGCACTGCCTCGCCCCCTTCTCCTCTCAGCCACTCAGCTCATAAACAGCCACAGTGATGGAGGATACACTCCTGTTTATCTCTATCATATATATATATATATATATATATATATATATATATATATATATATATATATATATATATATATATATAACATATATATATGTATGTCTCTCTCTTTTTTCTCCCATGTCCCTTGTGTGGTTCTGTAAAAACACATCCTGGCATTGAAAAATTCTGTAGATCTTAGTATCAAATATGCTCTTTCCTATTGATTAAAACATTGTATTGTTGCACTAATAAAACTAGTCCAGCCTAGAAGTAATAAATGCATGAATTAGCTTTTCAGCATCACTCTGACACAGGATGTTTATAATTTTAGAAATATTGCGCAAATGCAAAAAAGCGGTCCTACATATTTCACAGGCATTCCTGCAGTTTAACTAATTGATGTGTGTCATCTGGCTTCATTGATAGGTAAAGCTGAGTATCATCTGCATAACAATGAAAATTGATGCAGTGCTTTCTAATAATACTGCCTAAGGGAAGCATGTATAATATAAATAAAATCGGTCCTAGCACAGAACCCTGTGGAACTCCATAATTAACCATAGAGTGTGAAGAAGACTCCCCATTTACATGAACAAATTGGAGTCTATTAGATAAATACAAACCACTGCAGTGCAGTACCTTTAATATCTATAACATGCTCTAATCCCTATAATAAAATGTTATGGTCAACACTATCAAAAGCTGCACTGAGGTCCAACAGGACAAGTACAGAGATGAGTCCACTGTCAGAGGCTCTAAGAAGATCATTTGTAACCTTCACTAATGCTGTTTCTGTACTGTGATGAATCCTTAAACCTGACTGAAACTCTTCAAATAAACCGATGATCAGTTTGCTGTTTTACAACTACTCTTTCAAGGATTTTTGAGAGAAAAGGAAGGTTTGAGATATGCCTATAATTGGCTAAGACAAGTGATGGGTCAGTAGTCTTATCATCTACTTCCTAGCCCCCCCCCCCCCCCCCCCCCCCCCCCCCAACTTCCTCTTTTCCCCTAACTTCTTCATTTTTCATACGGTCATGCCCCCCTCAAAACTTAAACTACCACCCCTACCCCACTCACCTCACCCACCCTCAGACTGACACCTATCCCCCAGCTGTTGTATCATCTCTATTATGTAATATCTAACCGCTGGTCAACCATCAACCCCCCTCCCCCGACACACACACACACACCCACCGCAATATCAGTACCAGACAATGTCCCCCCTTCTGCATCACCTCAGCACATATGCGTATCACTATACGACATGCGTCCATTGTTCAGTCACGTCTCCTCCTAGGGGGCTGTGTTTCTAGGGGCGATGGGATACAAGGCCCTACCAATCATCATTTTTACAGCAGCTATCACCGCCACATATTCAGCGTCCTTTGAACCCGCACATCAACCATGGAGGCCTTTCCACACCTGGCATGCAGGGAAGCTTATGCGGGTATGTCTGTGTGTGATTTCTAGCAAGGGTGGATAGATTTTTTTATTCAGCGGCCAGCGCAGCTTTTGAGTATGTTAGAAAATGTCTTGATTTTTGATGATGTTATACATGCCATTCTCACATGTGTAACCAAAAATAATCAGAGTAGTAGAAATTAAAAATATGGTGCATCTGTGCGTATTACAACAAATGTATTGTTACATAAATAAATAATATTAAATCCAATATTCCTTTTTTTTTTCCAGATGTTGATACATGCAATGAGGGTTCGTGTGTCTCATCCCCACCACATGTACAGACACCGCCTAACTTCCCTTCTTCTTCACCTCCTGGAGCGCGGTGTGAAGGCCGTTAAGCTCGCCACACTACGCCTATACGCCTGTATAAGACCTTGCAGCGCTACCATGAAGAAATATGGTGCCGCGGATGTCAAGACACCTGACCGGACTATGATCATCACAGTTGTTTGTATCATGCACTTAATTATTTCTACTGCGATCATCATGATGAGGTGATGAAAAGATTGCAGACGGATCACTTCATACCAGCCATCCGACTCTTCTTGTGTTCCAGTAACATGTGGGACGCAGGGGTGGATATCACCAACGTTGTAGACAGTGTTCTGACTGAATTGAGACTAACATTAAACATCAACATGACAATACATGAACTGTTATGCTCTTTGATAGGCAAGTTTAGCTACGATATTGTAGACAAGAGCTTGCCATGATGGAAAACTACTGAAGTGGCAAATATAGATTGTGTGCTTGATGCATTCTCTGTATTTTGCTTTTTATGCTATTGAAATAAAAAAAAAAATCAATGTTAACCTCATAATCTAGTCATGTATGTATCACAGTGATCATGGAAAAAACACACTGCATAAAATAATCCTGATCACAGTCATGTATAGGGAAAGCATGAACAAAAACCCATCACAACTTACTAGAGGAGGCCTCTTCAAAATATATATATTTAAACATCTTTTTATTCATAAAACATCACATACTAAAAAAACAAAACAAAACAAAAAAACCCCAAAAACTATGGTTAAAGCAATAGGTGTGTATTTTCCTATCTAAGGGGGAAAAAAGAGTTCTTACAGCCTTCTTGTATTTCTGTTATCACATCTGCATTTTCTTAAAACACCAGCTGACACTAATTTGCAGTCACAAAGAGACCAAAGGGTCTGCACTCACATGAGGTCCATTATGTGACCTCACAGTCATGTATACTTTAACCATTCATCCCCAACTACCAGGGTCTGAACTACTTCAGTTTCTGTTTTTAAAATCCATAGTTAAAACTTTCTGAATACTCTGTTTTTTATTCAACCATAATAAACCCATCACCACTGTGAAAAGCATAATTGCTTTAGGTTCTCATCATCCTTTTCTATCAACATTATAAATTTGACTTGATAAAGTCAGAACATAAAGTAAAAACATCACAGGTTTAGAATAGTATTACCTAACTAGTTGTTCGTCCCTAATAATCACCTAAATAACACAAAGTCTGTGGCATGTGAGGCGTAAAATGTTTTTATTCATGAAAGAAACAATAACTTCATAGCCGCTATTTTATAATACACCGTTGTTTTGATCAGTGTAAGCTCGACAAGAACCCTGACAGGTGGAGTTGAATAACATCAGGAGCTTTTTTCTCTAAAACACTAAGTACTGTTAGAAGACCCTTTAATCATTAAAGATATGTGTTACCACACACTTTTAACCATTGTGTGCACTGAATGACACATGTACGATACAATAATCCTTTGTATTACCCATATGTCCATCCATCACTCCTATGTATGATTTAAATCCTCAGCTCGATGGTTAAGCCTATCTTTTGTGTTGGATAAATAAACTTAAACTACTTTTCCACTAAATTAGGATGATCACTGGTTTTATTTTCCTGAAAGGATCTATATCAGCTTTCAGCACCATTGATTATATCCTCTAACCGCTGCCAACAGAAAGAGTCTAAAGTCAGAACAGAAAGATGCAGTGGAAACATCTCAACTTTAAATATGGTGTTTCTATAGCACACTAAAACTGAATCTGATCCTCTTCTTGGTCTTGATGTGTTTGCTTTAATAATAACCCTTTTGTTTGGAAGCCAAAATGACCATAAAGCATACTTCTACACTGTTTTTCATTAACACAGATGTCTATGCCATAACGAAATATTTTTGCTCATCAGAGTCACATGTCACTTATTTCACAATAGAGTAGGTCATGCACACAGAGAGTTTTTATAGATCCTGTAATGTACTGGCCCACAAACATTGGGTCAAGGCCTGAGGAATCTGTTGCTGCCACGGCTCTTCTGCTGGAGCATAAGAAGTTTTGTGTCATGTACTGTTTATATTTGTCGAGACCCATACCCAACACATTGTTCTGAATGTACATATGTTTGACAGTTCAAACTGGAATATTTCCACATTTTGATGTAGAATGGATCCAATAAAAAACCTATCCCTATTCTCACAGTGTGAGCTGTTTAAAGAGCTGAAAAGAACAGTGAGTGGGCTGAGTCTGTAGAAACTGAGCTGTTCTCACAACTTTATGAGCCCCAAATAGATGAAGAACATCTCTGTCAATGTAAAAAATGCCAAACTAATTACAGATTTGATCTTTGTAACAACAGCCTGACTCTACACTCGTTTTTAAGAGAAGAAGCAGCCTAAGACTCATGCAGCACCCTGCGTACAGTTATAACCTCATATCCCCGCGACCGTGTTTTGAAAACACAGCATATAGTTAGAGGCGAGATGTAGCCCAGCAAAGACAGGCAAATTACAATGCATGTGTATTTTTTTTATTTACGTTTCCTAAGTATAACACTCTTAGGAGGACATTTGTGGATAGGGCTTAACAGAAAAAACTTATCACTTATATTATTGTATCTGTCTCCTTTGTTTACAAAACAGTACAAAGAAGAAGAAGAAGAAACAGCCTTTATTGTCCCACAGAGGGGAAATTTGGGTGTAACAGCAGCCGCAGTTATTATAAATATAAATAAAGATATAATAATTCACACTATTAAGAAAAGAATATATATAAAATCAACAAACAATATTAACCTTAATACTACTAATAATAACACTATATACAATGTACATGATGTGCCTGTGTGTTGAACCTTAACAGGCCGGACTATTTACAGTATATTATATATTATCCTACATTGTGTAGGTTATTGTGGTTTTTGTTGGGAGCAGTGATGGTTATAAAGTCTTACAGCTGCTGGGAGGAAGGATCTGCGGTAACGCTCCTTTGTGCATTTAGGATGCAGCAGTCTGTCACTGAAGGAGCTCTCCAGCTCAGCAACAGTTTCATGCATGGGATGGGAGACCTTGTCCATCAGTGATGTTATTTTGGTCAGAGTCCTTCTGTCTCCCACCACCTGCACTGAGTCGAGAGGACATCCTAGGACAGAGCTGGCTTTCCTGATGAGCTTGTCTATCCTCTTCCTCTTAGCTGTAGACAAGCTGCTGCTCCAACATACTGCTGCATAGAAGATGGCTGATGCCACCACAGAGTCATAGAAGGTCTTCAGGAGTGTCCCCTGCACTCCAAAAGACCTCAGCCTTCTCAGCAGGTAGAGTCTGCTCTGACCCTTCCTGTAGAGCGCATCAGTGTTATGAGTCCAGTCCAGTTTATTGTTTAGGTGAACACCCAGGTACTTATAAGAGTCCACTATCTCAATGTCCACTCCCTGGATGTTCACCGGTGTCCGTGTGGTGGGTCTGCGCCTGCGGAAATCCACCACCAGCTCCTTGGTTTTAGCGGCGTTGATCAGGAGGTGGTTCCGCTGGCACCAGTCCACAAAGTCCTGAGTCCACTGTCTGTACTCTGAGTCATCCTCACCTGTGATGAGGCCAACTATGGCAGAGTCGTCAGAGAACTTCTGCAGATGGCAGCGTGGGGAGTTGATGGAGAAGTCTGCAGTGTAGAGGGTGAAGAGGAACGGTGCCAGCACAGTTCCCTGTGGGGCCCCCGTACTGCAGACCAGCCTGTCAGAGACACAGCCCTGTGTCCTCACGTACTGTGGGCGGTCAGTGAGGTAGTCCAGTATCCACTCGGAGATGTGGTGGTCCACTCCTGACAGTTCCAGCTTGTCTCTCAGAAGTCCTGGCTGGATGTTGTTAAAAGCACTGGAGAAATCAAAGAACATGATCCTCACAGTGCTTCCAGGCTTCTCCAGGTGGGTCAGAGCTCGGTGCAGGAGGTAGATGATGGCGTCATCCACCCCGATGCCAGGCCGGTAGGTGAACTGCAGCGGGTCCAACGAAGACGACACCATGAGGCGTAGATGGTTGAGGACCAGCCTCTCGAGGGTCTTCATTAGATGCGATGTCAGGGCTACCGGCCTGTAGCTGCTAAGATCCTTTGGATGTTTGGTCTTTGGTACCGGTACCACACAGGAGGTCTTCCACAGTTGTGGTACTTTCCCCAGCTTCAAGCTCAGGTTGAACATGTATCCCATGATGCCACACAGCTGATCTGCGCAGCACCTCAGGAGCCTGGAGCTGATGCCGTCTGGACCAGCAGCCTTTCGCACCTTGATCTTACGTAGCTCCTTCCTCACATGATGAGTTGAGAGGGACAAGATGGAGGTGGGGGATGGGGGTTGTGAGATGGAGTCCTCAGAAGTGAAGGGGGTGGGTGATGGCTGAGAGCTGAGAGGTGTGAGGTCCCAAGAAGAAGAAAGGTTGGCAGTCATTAAAGATGGTGGGGCTGACAGCAGGGGGGACTGGGCTGGGGGAGGGGTGGGTGGCTGGTCAAACCTGTTAAAGAACTGGTTCAGGTTGTTAACCCACTCTAAGTCTCCCACAACCCTAGGGCTTGGTTTGTGGCCTGAAATTGAGTTCAAACTCCTCCAAACCCCACTGATGTTGCTCTGCTGTAGCTGGTCCTCCATCTTCTTCCTGTAGATGTTTTTTCCATCCCTGATTTTCCTTCTCAGATCCTTCTGCACGGCTCTCAGCTCCTCCTTATTTCCTGATCTAAAGGCTCTCTTCTTCTCCTTCAGGAGAGCCTTTATTTCAGAGTTGATCCAGGGTTTGTTGTTTGAAAAACACCATACCCTCCTGGTGGGCACAGTGTTTTCCACGCAGAAATTGATGTAATCAGTGATGCAGTCCGTGATGCTGTCGATGTCCTCCCCATGAGGGGCACAAAGCTCTTCCCACACAGTGGAGCTAAAGCAGTCTCTCATAGCTTCTTCAGTCTCCTCAGACCATTTCTTCACTGTGTGTGTCACAACTGGTTCTCTGTGTACCAAGGGTTTGTACACAGGCTGGAGATGAACCAGGTTGTGATCTGAGCCCCCCAGGGGAGGCAGCGGTGATGAGCTGTATGCCTCCTTGATGTTGGCATACAGTAGATCCAGTGTGTTGGTATTCCTGGTGTGGCAGGTGACATACTGGGTGAAGGTGGGGAGAGTGGAGGACAGGGAGACATGGTTAATGTCCCCTGAGATCAGAAAGAGGGCCTGTGGGTGCTGTGTTTGGAGTCTGCTGGTAGTAGCATGGAGGACATCGCAGGCTGCAGCAGCGTTAGCAGAGGGCGGCACATACACAGTTATCACAATAACATGTGAAAACTCCCGAGGAAGATAGTGCGGTCTCATACCAACAGCGAGCAGTTCAATGTCCTTACTGCAGAACGTCTCTTTGATGGTTAGATGTCTGGAGTTGCACCATCTATCGTTCACAAACACAGCCAGACCCCCGCCCCTCTTCTTACCACTCTCCTTGGTTCTGTCGGCACGGATCAAATGAAAGCCGTCCATGTTTATGTGTGAGTCCGGAGTTAGCTCGGTTAGCCACGTCTCCGTCAGGCACATGAGGCTGCTCTCCCGGTAGCTCCTTTGATGTCGCGTTAGCGCCGCCAGCTCGTCCACTTTGTTGGGAAGAGATCTCACGTTTCCCATGATGATGGACGGGATGACGGGCCTGTACCTTCTCCCCTGGCAACGACGACCTATGCCCGCACGTCTCCCGCGTCTCTTCCTTCTCAGTTCGCGGGGAATATCGAGTCGTTCTGCAGGAGTAGGCACAGCGGAGCTCCCGATGGAGATCAGCTGGTCCCGAGAGTAAACAATAGGAGCGTGGCCACTCTCGCAGTCTCCAAACATAAACACCATAAAAAGGGTAAATAAAAACAAAGTTTTCCAGAAAAAAGTCTGCTCCATCATGAGGAAAAAGAGCAGAAGATACAGAAACACAAAAACACATCTAATACTAAACAAAATGAGAAAAAACACGGAATTAGTGCGGAGCTGCTGAAACTGGCTGCCTGCTCGCGCGGCGCCGGAAGTAAGAAAAGTAAGAATGTGTGTTGTGTGCTACAACAACACGTTTTTCCACTCAAACAAACGCGCAAGTTGTCTATATTTTAATGAGGCTAAACACATCTAGTTTGATTTCACTATAGTGGACTTAAGTATTTTCATAGTAGCATATCACTGTTTGTTGTTGAAAAGTTTGTAATGCAGTACTGGCGAGACAGCTGCAGTTTTATACACAAATCTGCACACTATCATGTGTCAAAGTATTGATCAGACATTCGATGGTTCATTTAGTTATGATCCATGCCACAAAGACCAAAACATAATGTATTTATATATTATTTGTGCTTCAAGCATGTGTTACAGACAGGTCATTGAGCTTAAAAGGAAAAAAGTCCACACACTGCTACTCATAAATCCTAAAGGTTTTAAAGCATCTTTGTACTCCAGCATTGCTGTAACATCCCCGCTGTTATCAACATTATTCTTAAAAGATAATTACCCGTCTACTCATCTGGTGGTTGATCCATAAAGACTTTAGATGTTTTTCTATGCATAGATATGTTCATAATATATTTGTAGATTATCACTGCATCCATTTTCACAAATTCCATGTTGGACCCACAGGACTAGTGGATGTGTAGACACACAAAGTATTTTGTTTATCTCCACAGTTTTGTATATCACTCCTATTTGATTTTAGTTTAAAAACACTGTATGAGAGAGAGAGAAAAGCTTCAACTATATTCTAACAGCACACTTGAAAGGATGCTCAAAGTTTTACTCAAACGAGCGTTGCACCTCTCACATCTACTATGAAATGGTGAAGAACAGGATTAGCTACCAGGCACTGTTTTATGAGTAAAATCCTTGTACTGAATTATATTAACTTAAAACTATGAGATGAAATTAACAGCATCACACTCATGCTTGTGATGTTCATGTATGCAAAAGTCAAAACATTCAGCGCTCTGAAAACATTATTGCTGCAGGTTCCTTTATACACACTTTACAAGTTTGTCCCAATGAAGTTCACAGATTAAGCACAAATGGACTCTAAGCAATGCAAAATCCCACAGACTGGAGAAGGAGATAACTCAGAAAACCTCATCCACACAGATCAACAACTACCCCCACACCCCCAAACCTTATCAACACCAACAGTAGTCCACCTGTTGTAACATCCCTCCTATTATGTAATCGCAGCCACCAGACCAACAACAGCACTTCTCCCCCATCAGGCCAGTACTACCCCCACAACATCCCATACCAACAGTCCTGCATTTGATTTAACCCTAAAGCCTGATGTTTAATTTTCTTGCAGCTAAACTAATGTTTTAACTCATTAGTTTAGCTATGATTGAGTAAATTAGCCACATATTTTTAGATCCTACATCAGTTGTAAGTGCATTCTGAAATTAAGTTGAATAAAAATTATGCAGTTGCACGTTAGGTTGATGGGTTCATAGATCTCATGAAGTAGAGGAATACCAGGCTTATGTAGTTGAAGAAAGAATTTAAAAACATTTATTTAACAAGATACATTCGCAAATATTGTGTTGTAATAAAACAGGTCTCATGCACTTAGTTTGTAACCACGATTTATCCATAGCAGGGTTATAATAGTTTTGGATTTTACATTATAGTTTAGTTTTAGTTAGTTTTTACTTTTTTTTCTCTAATTCAGTTAGTTTTAATTAGTTTTCAGAGTGGTTTTGCTCGTTTTTATTAGTTTTTATTTTTGGTTTCATGCTTAGTTTTAGTTAGTTTCAGTTAGTTTCAGTATTAGTTTTAGTATTTTCATACCTGATCAGGTGCAAGATTCAAGGCGCAAAAGTGACTATTGTGTAATGAAAACTTGACAAAAGATACAGTTTAAAGAAATATAGTCTACAACCAACTGTTCACAAGACATGCTAAATTTGTGTAATATTAAGGACACACATGAACATCAACAGGGAGAAACAAAGAAAAACATGAACTCCCAAACTCAATAAATTCTACAATAAACTCCACAATAAACTTCAGTATCAGTGCAGCAGATTAATAACACCTACAAGTGGTGTTTGACAAAAACAAACTCTTTGAAGGAGTCAAAGCTCAAATCCAGCTGCATCCTGATGTTCTCACCACCTGAAGCTGCTTCTGTTTTGGAGCTAGCTTGGTTAGATGCTCGCTAATTAAACCTGCAGGGTCTTTGCGGCCTCTGTACACAACCTACAGAAGTGTCCGACCTCATGTCCGCATTTATGCTTGTGTAGCTGGATTGTGTGTGTTATTACCTTGTGGTCGTGTGCAGGTGTTTGTACTCAAAGAACCTCCATACGGGACTCTGCCGCTTTCTCGGCAGACCGCAGCAATTACTTTGCGGACCAGCGCGGTGAGCGCACGCACATGCGCAATCACACAGTTGTCCTGTGGCGCTCCCAGCGTAAACTCCGAGAGCGGAAACAATGATTTCATATCAATCCACAAGGCTTAAAATGAAAGTCAGTTTATCGATAATTTCAGTTAGTTTTAGTTAGTTTTGTAAACTCACAATTCAGTTTTAATTAGTTATCGTTTTTTCCTTTTAATTATAGTTTTTATTTATTTCAGTTAACAACAATGTTTTTTCAATTTCAGTTTTCGTTATTTCGTTCGTTTTCGTTAACTATAATAACCCTGATCCACAGTAAACATCATGGATTTTTATCTGGTTAACAGTTTTTAATGATTAGATACACATGAACAGATCTCTCTCTCTAGCACAAAAAGGTGAAAATAACCATTAGTTTGAACGTGTTAGGTGGAAAAAATGATCAGTAAGCACAGAAAAGTCCGTTTCTTTTGGAACAAGTAAAAAGGAAAGGAAAGGATTACTCGGCTCTACAGAGCTCTGACTCTTTGTCAGCCTGGCTACAGTGCTGAAAAGAAACCTGGGGTTGTTCTTATTTTCTACAATTAATGATGAGTAGTAAGATATCCTAGCTTTACGGAGGGCGTTTTTATAGAGCAACAAACTATTTTTCCAGGCTAAATGAGCATCTTCTAATTTGGTGAGACGCCATTCCCTCTCCAGTTTACGGGTTATCTGCTTTAAGCTGTGCATTTGTGAATTATACCACAGAGTCAGGCACTTCTCATTTGAAACTTTTGAATTTTGAGACAACCGACAGCAAGTTTTGTTACACAACAGTGCCGGCCACCGATCGCCAGATTACGCACAAATCCAGTATATGGGCCAGCATGGAGAAAACAGGCCAGGAACATTTAGAATAAAATCCATCACCGTTTTCTGCGGTTTACTGCATACGGTTTCCATTTTTGGAACAATGCTTCAGCTTCTTGTTGAATTTATCTCCGGCGGCTTTAGTTGCTTTCCACACAGCTGCGCCGCACTCACAGCTTGTTCCTGTCTAATACTGTCAGTAGAGTCATTTTGTGAATCGATGATGGACTATTTTAGAGAATTCAATGAGGCCTTTGAACTGATCTGCCAGACTGGAGGCCATATCGCTGCAGACCATGGTGCAGTGGTGTGGATGCCTCGGCCATCGGCGGTCAGACGGCAGCTAATCAAGTTCCTTTGGCCAGCTGACACTACATATTAATCAGCTGTTTGCGGCTAGTAAGGGCAGGAAACCGGCGATTCAGTGGCGATCGCCTGCCGTTAAAGAATTAATGTGATAGACAGAGTGTAGACTGCAAATTTAAAATTTAATATCGAGCAGGCTCCACAAACAACCTGCACAGGCACGAATTATTTATCCATCAGTGCAATTAGAAGAAGAAAACGGGGCAGGTCATATCAGGCAGGAGAAACAAGATCAACTCCTCTGAAATCATAGATAAAATTACCTTTCTTTTCTTGTTTGTCATTTTATTTAAAAGCCTTGTGGACTGATCATTTTTCCGCTCTCCGAGTTTAAGCTGGGTCTGCAGTCAGGCAGCTGTGTGTGTGCCTGTGCACGACAAAGCGGCAGAGCTGCCGCTGAACCGACATAACCTGACGTTCACCTCTGGAGAAACGTGACTACTCGCCAGGTCCTTGCAACCGCAACTTTGTGATTAACTTGTTCAGTCCTTGTGCATTTCCGGCTACTTTATCAGTCAGAGAATAACAATCAGGACTAATACTCAAAGCATCAATATAATTACTCAAAAATGTCAGCAAATTCCTGGAGGGAGACTGCTAAAACTATCGGAATGGACGGTGGGAATGAAGAAAGTGAAAAAATAGGGACAAATATGTTTGCAGCCAAAAAACTGATCACAAAGAAAAAAAAAAAAAAAGTCCCAGCCTGCACTGCATATAAAACACCAGCACGCCACTGCAAGGTAATTAATGCACACAATCCAGCTGCACAAGCATAAATGCGACATGAGGTTGGCCACTTCATAGGTTGTGTACAGACGCCACAAAGACCCTGCAAGTCTAATTAGGAGCATCTAACCAAGCTAGCTCCAAAACAGAAGCAGCTTCAGGTGGTGAGAACATCAGGATGCAGCTGGTTTTGAGCTTTGACTCCTTCAAAGAGTTTGTTTTTGTCATCTGCTGCACTGACGCTGAACTTTACTGGGAGTTTATTGTAGAATTTATTGAGTTTTGGAGTTCAGATTTTTCTTTGTTTCTCCCTGTTGATGTTCATGTGTCCTTAATATTACACACATTTAGCACGTAGTGCTGCTGTCTTGTGAACCGTTGGTTGTTGAATATATGTCTTTAACGGTAACTTGTGCCTTAAATCTTGCACCTGACAAAGTATGAAAAACTAAAACTTATACTGAAACTAATGAAACTAAGCATTAAACCTAAAATAAAAACAAATTAAAAATGAGCAAAACCACTCTGAAAATTAAAATGAACTGAATTAGAGAAAAAAAGTAAAAACTAATTCAAACTAAATTTTAATGTAAAATCTAAAACTGTTATAACTTTGGTCCCCACTATCGTTCTAGGTTTTAATAATGCCTTGGACAGTTCTTAACCCAATTTTAGTAGAATCTGTAATCTCCTTAGATGTTTTCTCTGCTTGATGCATGCCAATGATTTGACCCTTCTCAAACAGACTGTCATCTTTTCCATGACCACGCAATGCATCTTTCGATGCGGTTGTTTAAGAAGTGAGAAGCAACTCATTGCACCATTTGGGGTTAAATAACTTGTTGCCAGCTGAAAGATAATAGCCCATGCAGTAATTATCCAATAGGAGGCTCATACCTATTTGCTCACTTAAATCCAGGTGGCGACTTTTTTTTGGCCAGGCAGTTGTAACATTAAGCCATCTCATCATCTCATCACTCTACCCCATTAGTAGTATTAGTGTTAAATGTTTGTCATACACTCACAGTGTCTATATGTGGTGCACATTTGTCAGACATAAAGGAAGAACGTAAACCCAGGTGCATAAAACACTAGAAATTTTTACCTACTGGTAGGTGGCTGCTTAAAAAAAATTAAGACACCTTCATGTCTGATATAAAAAAGAAACTTCAGGGGCCAAATATGTAGCTGTTAGATTTAGATGTTCAACTTCAGAGGAAGATTACGTAGACAGAGATTTTGTTAGTAAAATTCCAAGTGCCATGGGGTGGCATAAATGTGCCTCCGTCCTCCGTCCACTGGTTTTAATTCTTACCCTTGTTACAATTTTTTTTTTAGATCCAAGTGCGATTTTTTTTTTTTTTAAATCTGAGGAGATCCATTGTGTGTCTGTTAAAATGTATTTTTTGTTTCATCAGACTGTCAGCTTGATATTTTGTGATCCTATTCATATAATATTTTGCTTAGATTTCTGAGACAAGATTTGGCAGCTGCTTTATGGTTAATCTTTATGCAGAATACTGAACTGTTTGGATGAGAAAGAGATGACTCACACAAAACATTGGATCAGGTTTGAAAAGTTGGAGAAATCAGACTGAAATCAAATCAGGTGGAAATCATATCAATTAACCTCTTAACTGGCAGCAAAAAAATCACCTGACAAAAACTACATAATGCCTTCTGGTTATTATTGGCTCTGAAAAACCCATTTCATAGCCTATTACCTGGCCGCGTCTGGTCCACCGGCCGAATGAAGTGTGTTTTATATGGCAGGCTAGACCCTCCCATTTTGATTGACACCTCATTCGGCCAATCATGTTAAGAAATGGGTTTGCTAGAGCCAGTGATACTCAGAGGGCATCACGTAGCTTTGTCAGGTGATTTGGTGCAGCCAGTTACATGATTGGCCGAATGAGGTGTCAATGAAAATGGGAGGGTCTAGCCTGCCATATAAAAGGGACTACAAACGGCCCGTCAGCGGGCCCTGGCCAGTTAAGGGGCTACACTTCCTATGCCAATACATATCTTCTTCTTCTTTGTGGATTTGCAGTCATGTTGTACAGAAACATTTGTACAATTTAGTATCAAACAGAATATGTGACTGCCTAACCTGGAATGGCATTTTAAGCTTTGTTCACTGTGGTACAATTTGCTTAGTGTACCAAATGAAATAGATACCATTTGCTTGTCTGTATGTTTGTCAGCAAATTATGCAGAACAACCAAGAAAATTTCACTGTAGGAAATATGAAGGGCAGACAACCAAAGAAATTCCAACTTGTATTGAAGATTTATGGAAATATATACAGTTAATGTCAAACTTCTTGTTGTATATTTCATGAGTTCTCTGGTTGTTCATCAAAAATACTTGCATTAAAGCTATCAGAGATAAATCTGTGAAAAAGATAAGCTTACGATATCCGGTTTGTTCACGTCAGTGGAATGCTGAATAACAATGTTGACCAAAAAACTGACTTGAATTTTTCAGGATTTTTTTTTTATCTTTTCATCTTCAACTGGCAGTTCACCGAAAGAATTTCAATAGAACTGCAATGTGCGTCACATACTTTTCATTGTGGAGAAACTATATAAGGCCTGAACAAACTCGTTGCATCACAAGAGATCAGACAGTAGGAGAGGGTAAATAAGGATCCTGAGAATTACTGCTCTGGGGTAAGAAAATTTCTATGTCTATGGTCTATATGCAAATAAGTCTTTATACTTGTGTGAGTTTGTGCCACGGGTTTGTTTTGAAATTTATTGTTAATTGTAATTAAAAAAATAATATGCAATATAGAGCATTTTTTCATGCACCTTTTTTAAATTAAACCACTCATGATAAATACTTTGACATGGCCAAGGTTAACAAAATTGCATGATTATTATTTCCACTTTCTTTGATATAGTGCATCCATATTACAGTGTTAGAAATTCCAAAAACAATTTTAATGAGTAAACTGTAGTTCTTTTCATGTTTTCTGTTAAGTCACAACTTTCAGTGTATATATTTGCTCTTCAGGACATGAATTCCCCCCCATTTTTATTGTTGCACATGAATGTTCCACCCTTCTTTTTGTTTCATACAATACAAATTTCAGGTTAACCAGAAGAGAATGGGATGAATGGGATCGATGAACAATACAAATTTTCATCACTCTGGTACCACGTTAATGTACATGTCCAAAAAAATTTTCACTTCTAAAAGTCCACTTTTGGGGGTTGCATGGGTTAGTGGAGAAAGTGTCATAACACAAATCTTAGCAAACAACCAGGTGGTTCAGATGGTAGGGCAGGTTGTCTACCAATCAGAAAGCAGAAAATTGGTCGATTAGTCATTCAGTCTGTGTGTTAAAGAATCCTTGCGCAAGACACTTAACTCCAAGCTGCCCCTAGTGTATTCATTTGAGTGTGTGTGAAAGTTAGAAAAAGCATTTAGGACCCAGGGGTCTATTCTTGGACCACTTCTTTTTTGAATCTACATGCGCCCCTTGGGCTCAATTTTTAAGAAACATGGCATACAGTATCATTGTTATGCTGATGACTCCCAGATCTACCTGCCGCTAAAATGCGGTTCTATGAGTCCATTAAAGGCCTTGTTGAATTGTTTAGAGGATATCAAGATATGGATGGCTTCAAATTTTCTTAGCTTGAATAACCAAACGACAGAGATCCTTGTTTTTGGTATCCCTGACCTCCATGATCTCGGCCCTCTAAAGCCTTTCAATAAACCCTTTGTGAAAAATATAGGAGTGATTTATGACAGGAAATTGATATTTGAGGAGCATATCAATGCTGTTGTCAAATTGAGCTTCTTTCATCTCCGACTTCTCTGAAAATTGAAACCTTTTTTTTCGCCTTTGGGGACTCTGAAAGAGCGCTCCACGCCCTTATCTCATCCAGCCTCGATTATTGTAATAGCCTCTATTCAGGTGTCAGTCAATCGCTCCTTCATCGATTACAATTGGTCCAAAATGCAGCAGCCCGTGTATAGACCCATTTACTGTTTGTAAACAATGATGACGTAGGTAGCGATGCACGCGCATTTTGGAAATGGAAGTACGGCGGAGTTCAATAGCGTTTCAATGTACCAGAAGGGATTATCAACGAAAGATAGTGAAAACTACCTGCATAAATTAATTTTGACCACCAGCAACCGACTCCGATCCCTGTGGTATGTTAGCAAGTGGCCCAGTATCCGTGGACGGATATATATGTGTATTAAGTGGAGAAACCCAGCGTACACACCGGAGAGAAGTTGCAGCGCATATAAGTCACTGGATGCTTACAATTATGTTTGCGGCCATGTACCGAACATCAAATATCATGATACAGACTCGGAGTTTTGTGTCTTGAAGACAGAAGTTCTTCCAAGTCAAAGACAAGGGAAGAGGAGCGCTGTGTATGAGGCTCGGGTCATTGTAAACAAGTCAGAGAACTACGTCCTCACAGCGGGTTGTACCTGCATGGAGTGAGTACTTCGTCACATTGCTTTTCTAGCTTCTTAAGAGTTTTCCAGCTGCAGATATTAGTGATTTACAATGAAAAAAAAAAAAATATATATATATATACTGTTCCAGTCACACTGTGAGACTCGCTAAACCATTCATATGTGAGTCTACTCAGACTTTTGACTGGCACTGCATTTTGTAATCTATAGTGCGATTAAATATTAATTTAAAAATCAGGACTCCCTGAGTCCAGCAATGCTTCACCTGTAAATAGCCAGCCACACTACAGTTCAAAAGCCAAATAGCCTACCAGCTAATACTGTTTACATTAGATACCTGACATCCTGGTATAAACAATAAAGAAGATAAATAACTTTACCTGATATAAAATCAGCGCTTCAAACGTGAGCATTTCTGATCCTCTCCTCAGTCCTGATGGTGTCCTCAGTCCAATTTTTATCAATACATTTGATGGCTTGCAACCACAGATGCCTCCGTTTTCTCTTAAACAGCCATGATCTCGTGGGATTCAGTACAACTTCAGTCCACTTTTGGTAGAGTAGAAATTCTGACAGCCAAACACGCAACAGCAGACATTTTGATGCTGATATCGCTTTTAAATCACGTTTGATTTGAATGGGGTAGCAGTTCACTTCTGTTGCCAAAATGCGCGTGCTTCTTTTTGCTGTAAATGGGTCTATAGACTGGCACTTGCAAACGGGACCATATATCTCCCAGTTTGGCTTACCTACACTGGCTCTCAGTGAGTTTTAGGATCAATTTAAAAATCTTATTACTTGTTTTTAAAGCTTTGCATGGCTTAGAACCCTCTTACCTCTGACTTCTTATGCCTGCACTTATGCCTCTACTAGGTCATTGAGGTCTGCCGAGCGAATGCTCCTTTCAATTTCGAGGTCAAGATCGAAACACAGAGGAGATCAGGTTTTCGCAATTGTTGCCTTGAAATTATGGAATACATTGCCTGTACACATCAAGACCTCCCCAACATTTGACATTTTTAAAACCCGGTTGAAAACTCACTTTTATTCCATGGCTTTTACTGTGTCCTGATATGTTACTTTAACTATTTTATGTTTTTGTTTTAACTGCTGTTTGTGCTATATTGTTTTATTACTGTGTTGCTTTTGTACAGCACTTTGGTAAACTGATGTAGTCTTTTTTTTTTAAAGTGCTTTAGAAATAAATTTGACTTGACTTGACTTGACTATAGATAAATGTGCTATATGAATGAGTTTGTGGTTGGTGTATTATTCTGAAGCTTGAGTAGAAATGAGCAATATAAATACCAGTCTACTTACAACTTAGTAAGGAACATTTTTAAAATTGTATCTTTAGACACATGAAAACAATTAATTTGTTCCGATTTCTTTAGTTGAACCTACTAAAACAAAAGAAAGATAACAGTTTGACAGGCGTAAAATAGTATTTTTGCACTAACAAGGTAATTGCCAATAATCACCCAAAGCTTGGCATATTTGGTTTGCAGTGTGTCTGCGCTATCTATAGCAGATGACCAGGATCTGAAATTCATGTTTTTAAGAAATAGGGAAAAAAATTCAACAAAGACAGGACCTGACAGACACAAGTTTTATACTTCTTGCAAGCCATAGAGGAAGGATAAAGGTCAAGAGAGAGCTACAACAGTGAGAGCTATCTGTAAAACACAGTGGAGGCTTTGTAATGATTTGAGGCCACTTAGGGCCAGTGGTGTTTGGGATCTTGTCAGAATTTATGGAATCATGAATGCAGAAAAAGGACTGTCACATTCTGATTCACATGCAATATCATCTGGAAGGCATCTAATTGGAAACAGCTTAAATTTTCAGCATGGCAATGATTCCAAACATGCATCCCAAACAGGCAGTATGTTTGAAAAGAGCAAAAAGAAACAAGTCAATGTATAAGCACTTTACAACAATTTACAACAACATTTTGTTAACAACAAACGTATATATTTTTTAAACATTTCAGGTTCATGATAAGGCCACAATGGGTGCTGTTAAAATATTGACAGTTTTGTTAATCGTTCTGGGTAAGTAACTGATTACTTAAAAAAAAATATGAAACAATACTCTGAAAAAAAAGAAGTAATAATCCATCTGTAGTAGGAACTGGAATGACCATGGCTGAGGTTACGACAGAAGATCCAACAACCACTGCCACCAATGAAGCAACACCTACCACAGCTGCCGAAACAACAGCCACAGCTGCCGACACAATGACAACTGCTGAAACAAAAACCACAGCTGATGACACAACAACCACAGCTGCTGAAACAACAACCACAGCTGCCGATACAACAACCACAGCTGCTGACACAACGACCACAGCTGCCGAAACAACAACCACAGCTGCCGAAACAACACCAACAGCTGCCGAAACAACAACCACAGCTGCCGAAACAACAACCACAGCTGCCGAAACAACAACCACAGCTGCCGACACAACAACGACAGCTGCCGACACAACAACGACAGCTGCCGACACAACAACGACAGCTGCTGACACCACAACCACAGCTGCTGACACAACAACCACAGCTGCCGACACAACAACCACAGCTGCTGACACAACCACAGCAGCCGACACAACAACCACAGCTGCCGAAACAACAACCACAGCTGCCGACACAACAACCACAGCTGCCGAAACAACAACCACAGCTGCCGACACAACAACGACAGCTGCTGACAAAACAACCACAGTTGCCGAAACAACAACCACAGCTGCCGAAACAACAACCACAGCTGCCGATACAACCACAGCTGCTGACACAACAACCACAGCTGCTGACACAACAACCACAGTTGCCGAAACAACAACCACAGCTGCCGAAACAACAACCACAGCTGCTGACACAACAACCACAGCTGCTGAAACAACAACAACCACAGCTGCTGACACAACAACAACAGCGGCCGACACAACAACAACAGCTGCCGACACAACAACAACAGCTGCCGACACAACAACCACAGCTGCCGACACAACAACCACAGCTGCCGAAACAACAACCACAGCTGCCGACACAACAACCACAGCTGCTGACACAACAACCACAACAGCTGCCGAAACAACAACCACAGCTGCTGAAACAACAACCACAGCTGCCGAAACAACAACCACAGCTGCCGACACAACAACGACAGCTGCTGACACTACAACCACAGCTGCTGAAACAACAACCACAGCTGCCGACACAACAACCACAGCTGCTGACACAACCACAGCAGCCGACACAACAACCACAGCTGCCGAAACAACAACCACAGCTGCCGACACAACAACCACAGCTGCCGAAACAACAACCACAGCTGCCGACACAACAACCACAGCTGCTGACAAAACAACCACAGTTGCCGAAACAACAACCACAGCTGCCGAAACAACAACCACAGCTGCTGATACAACGACAGCTGCTGACACAACCACAGCTGCTGACACAACAACCACAGCTGCTGACACAACAACCACAGCTGCTGAAACAACAACAACCACAGCTGCTGAAACAACAACAACCACAGCTGCTGACACAACAACCACAGCTGCTGACACAACAACCACAGCTGCTGAAACAACAACAACCACAGCTGCTGACACAACAACCACAGCTGTTGACACAACAACCACAGCTGCCGACACAACAACTACAGCTGCCGAAACAACAACCACAGCTGCCGAAATAACAACCACAACTGCCGACACAACAACCACAGCTGCCGAAACAACAACCACAGCTGCTGACACAACAACGACAGTTGCCGAAACAACAACCACAGCTGCCGAAACAACAACCACAGCTGCTGATACAACAACAGCTGCTGACACAACAACTACAGCTGCTGACACAACAACCACAGCTGCTGACACAACAACCACAGCTGGTGAAACAACAACCACAGCTGGTGAAACAACAACAACCACAGCTGCTGACACAACAACAACAGCTGCAGAAACAATAACCACAGCTGCTGACACAACAACGACAGTTGCCGAAACAACAACCACAGCTGCAGAAACAACAACAACCACAACTGCCGACACAACAACCACAGCTGCCGAAACAACAACCACAGCTGCTGACACAACAACGACAGTTGCAGAAACAACAACCACAGCTGCCGAAACAACAACCACAGCTGCTGATACAACAACAGCTGCTGACACAACAACTACAACTGCTGACACAACAACCACAGCTGGTGAAACAACAACAACCACAGCTGCTGACACAACAACAACAGCTGCCGACACAACAACCACAGCTGCTGAAACAACAACCACAGCTGCTGACACAACAACCACAGCTGCCGAAACAACAACCACAGCTGCTGACACAACAACCACAGCTGCTGACACAACAACAACCACAGCTGCCGACACAACAACCACAGCTGCCGAAACAACAACCACAGCTGCCGACACAACAATGACAGTTGCCGAAACAACAACCACAGCTGCGGACACAACGACAGCTGCCGAAACAACAACCACAGCTGCCGAAACAACAACCACAGCTGCCGACACAACAATGACAGTTGCCGAAACAACAACCACAGCTGCTGACACAACAACCACAACAGCTGCCGAAACAGCAACCACAGCTGCTGACACAACAACCACAGCTGCTGACACAACAACCACAGGTGCCGACACAACAACCACAGCTGCAGACACAACAACCACAGCTGCAGATACAACCACAGCTGTTGACACAACAAACACAGCTGCTGATACAACGACACCTGCCGACACAACAACCTCAGCTGCTGACACAACAACCACAGCTGCCGAAACAACAACCATAACTGCCGACACAACAACCACAGCTGACGACACAACAACTGCTGATACAACGACAGCTGCCGACACAACAACCACAGCTGCTGACACAACCACAGCTGCTGAAACAACAACCACAGCTGCTGACACATCAACAACAGCTGCTGACACAACAACCACAGCTGTTGACACAACAACCACAGCTGCCGAAACAACAGCCTTAACTGCCAACACAACAACCACAGCTGCCGACACAACAACCACAGCTGCTGACATAACAACCACAGCTGCTGACATAACAACCACAGGTGCTGACACAACAACCACAGCTGCCGATATAATAACCACAACTGCCGACACAACAACCACAGCTGCCAACACAGCAACAACCACAACTGCTGACACAACAACCACAGCTGCTGAAACAACCACAACTGCCGACACAACAACCACAGCTGCTGATACAAAAACCACCACTGCTGACACAACAACCACAGCTGCCGGAACAACAACCCCAGCTGCTGAAACAACAACCACAGCTGCTGACACAACAAAAACCACAGCTGCTGACACAACAACCACAGCTGCCGAAACAACAACCACAGCTGCTGACACCACAATCACAGCTACTGAAACAACAACCACAGCTGCCGCAACAACAACTACTGGTGCTCCAACAATTACCACAGCTGCTCCAAAAACAACCACAGCTGCCGACACAACAACAACCACAGCTGCCAACACAACAACCGCAGCTGCTGAAACAACAACCACAACTGCTGACACAACAACCACAGGTACCGACACAACAACCACAGCTGCTGATACAAAAACCACCACTGCTGACACAACAACCACAGCTGCTGACACAACAACAGCCACAGCTGCTGACACAACAATCACAGCTGCCAAAACAACCATAGCTGCTGAAACAACAACCACAGGTGCCACAACAACAACTACTGGTGCTCCAACAATTATCACAGCTGCTCCAACAACAACCACAGCTGCCACAACAACAACCACAGATGCTCCGACAACAACTCCCGGTGCTCCAACAACAACCACAGCTGATCCAAGAGCAACCACAGCTGCTGCAACAACAACAACAACAGCTCCTCCAACTACCACAGCAGCTCCAACAACAACCACAGTTGCTGGAACTACAACCACAGCTGCAGCCAACACACCTACATCTGCTGCAACATTAAATATAACAGCACTTCTAACAACCACCACAGTTGCTACAACACCAACAGCAGCTCCAACAACAACCACAGTTGCTACAACACCAACAGCAGCTCCAACAACAACAAAGCTGTTGAAATTTCGATCTGTTGGAGAGACATTTACTATTGACTTGCTGAATCCATCATCTACAGTGTTCAAAACTCAAGCTAATTTGACAGTGACAACAGTAAGTATTGTCCCTGAAGTCAAGCAATACTTAAATGTATTTACTCACTTAAGCATGCAAACTCACAGAATATGCACGTGTGTGTGTTTCTGCAGATTGAACCTTTCTACAAGAGAGCATTTCCTTCATTTCGTTCATTAAGTGTGACTGGATTCAGGTTACTTATTTTTTATATACTGAAGTAATTTCGTAAACATTATATAATGTATAATTACTTAATGAAAATAAAATAATGTTTTGGGTTATTTATTTTCCAGCAATGGATCAATCATCACTGACATTAACATTCAGTTTGAATCTACATCAGTCCCAAATAACACTGATATTGGAAATGTTTTGATCAATGCAGCACCAAACATAACAGTTTTCACCATTACCAGAGACTCTGTTGTTGTCAATGACATAGGTAAGCAATATTAACACTACCATATTAAAGAATTCATAATCTCTCAGAACTTTTGCTAAAGCAATGCCTTGTTTCCTTTTCTTGGAATTCTTTTACAGCAACAACAACCACAGCTCCGACAACAACAACCACAGGTGCTTCGACAACAATCACAGCCGCTCCAACAACAACAGGTGCCCCGACAACAATCACAGTTGCT
Source organism: Archocentrus centrarchus (assembly GCF_007364275.1). Classification (NCBI taxonomy): domain Eukaryota; kingdom Metazoa; phylum Chordata; class Actinopteri; order Cichliformes; family Cichlidae; genus Archocentrus; species Archocentrus centrarchus. The sequence goes on from NW_022060145.1 coordinate 9,244,930, forward strand.
CCAACAACAACAGCAGCTCCTCCAACAACAACAACAGGTGCTCCGACAACAATCACAGCCGCTCCAACAACAACAGCAGCTCCTCCAACAACAACAACAGGTGCTCCGACAACAATCACAGCCGCTCCGACAACAACAGCAGCTCCTCCAACAACAACAACAGGTGCTCCGACAACAATCACAGTTGCTCCAACAACTACTACAGCTGCTGCAACAACAACCACAGCTCCTCCAACAACAACAACCACAGCTCCTCCATCAACAACAACAGGTGCTCTGACAACAATCACAGTTGCTCCAACAACTACTACAGCTGCTCCGACAACAACCACTGCTAAGCCAACAACAACCACTGCTGCGCCAACAACAACCACAGCTGCTGCAACAACAACAACAACAGCTCCTCCAACTACAACAGCAGCTCCAACAACAACCACAGTTGCTCCGACAACAACTACAACAGTAGCTCCAACAACAATGAAGCTGTTGAAATTTCGATCTGTTGGAGAGACATTTACTATTGACTTGCTGAATTCATCATCTACAGTGTTCAAAACACGAGCCAATTTGACAGTGACAACAGTAAGTATTGTCCCTGAAGTCAAGCAATACTTAAATGTATTTACTCACTTAAGCATGCAAACTCACAGAATATGCACGTGTGTGTGTTTCTGCAGATTGAACCTTTCTACAAGAGAGCATTTCCTTCATTTCGTTCATTAAGTGTGACTGGATTCAGGTTACTTATTTTTTATATACTGAAGTAATTTCGTAAACATTATATAATGTATAATTACTTAATGAAAATAAAATAATGTTTTGGGTTATTTATTTTCCAGCAATGGATCAATCATCACTGACATTAACATTCAGTTTGAATCTACATCAGTCCCAAATAACACTGAGATTGGAAATGTTTTGATCAATGCAGCACCAAACATAACAGTTTTCACCATTACCAGAGACTCTGTTGTTGTCAGTGACATAGGTAAGCAATATTAACACTACCATATTAAAGAATTCATAATCTCTCAGAACTTTTGCTAAAGCAATGCCTTGTTTCCTTTTCTTGGAATTCTTTTACAGCAACAACAACCACAGCTCCTCCAACAACAACCACAGGTGCTTCGACAACAATCACAGCTGCTCCAACAACAACAGGTGCTCAGACAACAATCACAGCTGCTCCAACAACAACAGGTGCTCCGACAACAATCACAGTTGCTCCAACAACAACAGCAGCTCCTCCAACAACAACAACAGGTGCTCTGACAACAATCACTGCTGCTCCAATAACCACTGGTGCTCCGACAACAATCACAGCTGCTCCAACAACAACAGGTGCTCCGACAACAATCACAGTTGCTCCAACAACAACAGCAGCTCCTCCAACAACAACAACAACAGGTGCTCCGACAACAATCACAGCCGCTCCAACAACAACAGCAGCTCCTCCAACAACAACAACAACAGGTGCTCCGACAGCAATCACAGCCGCTCCAACAACAACAGCAGCTCCTCCAACAACAACAACAGGTGCTCCGACAACAATCACAGTTGCTCCAACAACTACCACAGCTGCTGCAACAACAACCACAGCTCCTCCAACAACAACAACAACCACAGCTCCTCTATCAACAAGCACAGGTGCTCCGACAACAACCACTGCTAAGCTAACAACAACCACTGCTGCGCCAACAACAACCACAGCTCCTCCATCAACAAGCACAGGTGCTCCGAGAACAACCACTGCTAAGCCAACAACAACCACTGCTGCACCAACAACAACCACAGCTGTGCCAACAACAACAACAACAACAGCTGCTGCTCCCATACCAGTTGTTATTCTTACCGCAGTTGTTGTCACACCCTATCAACCTGCGCTTGCCGATAAAAGCAGTCCACAATTTAAGGCACTTGAGGCACAAGTGGTACAAGTGGTGAGTAAAATACGGAGATACCCTTTCAGTGTTTATGAAATGAAATTACAACGGTTTACAACTACAATTTGAATTAATGTATATTTTTCTAATTGCTTTCTTTCCACAGTATGATATTATTTATAAAGCTCGATATGGCCGACTTTTCATCCGTGTTATTGTTATAGCATTTAGGTGAGATTTTAAACACCTTTTTTAAAAAATATCAACAATAATCATACTTACTGTAATAATGACAAAGAGAAAAATATTCCTGCAGAGAAATAAATGTTAATTAAGATATTTTTGCTTTAAAAAAAAAATTTAGATCTGCTGCGACGAGAACGCGTGAGTCTAACACTGAAGCAGAGGTACAGCTTGTGTTTAACGAAACTGCAACACCTGCAGAAATCCCAAAGGCTGCAGATGTAGCACAAACCTTAAAAGAAGCTGTGTCAAATCCCAACAATACTTTCAACTTAACTGTTGACGCTGCATCTGTCCAAGTATTCACAATAATCCGTAAGTAAATCAAGAGCCACAACTGCTGCAGCAGTTGTGGCTCTTGTCATTCAAGTATTCTTTTAAAACAAGAAAAAAACAGTGATATATAATCTATTAATGCGGTATGAATGTCTGTGTATTTATTTGTTGTCTCAAATAACACCGAAGTAATTATTTAGTGTGCTAAACATCAATAAAAGTACTTTAAATGGCATTTACCATGCATTAAAATAACATACTTTTAGCATGTTTTGTGTTTTATCAAATATAATTTTTTTTACTGTTTGTTTTCTTTTATAGCAACAACTGCAGTCCCCACAGTCAATACTACTGATGCTGGAAACACAACCACAGCTGTCAGTACTACTCGTGCTACAAGTACAGTGACTTCAACTACAGCTACAAATACAAGTACGGCAACTCCTACAACCGCCACATCTGTAACAACTACAACTGTTGAGCCAGTAACAGAACTACAGCTACAATTCAAATCAAATGAAATATTTATACAAGACTTGGCCGACCAGACTTCTACTGCATTTAAAAATCGAAGCACACTGATAGTGACAACAGTAAGTATCTTTCTTAAAGTGTAAGTCATACCCAAACATATACATTGAGATTAATTGGAAACATTTACAAGATATTACAGTGTCACAAGTGTAATATGCCATATTTCTTTTTATTTGTCAGCTTCTTTACAAATGTTTAGAATTTTACATTTAAAATATAAATATAGTAAATTTGCCATCATAGTTTGTAATCTTATTGCACAGTCAGCAAATGAAAATTTAAATTATTTACACGATCATAACATTATAAACAAATGTGCAAGCACATTTTATTGTGTAATTTACAAAATTGAGGGCTTCTGTAAATTCCTCACAGAGTTTCTATTAGCATTTGAGTGCTGTGTCAAGTTAAAAAAAGTCACATTATAATTAAACAAATTCAATATGTGTCTAAAAATGGAAATTGCATGAACAGTAAACAAAACAGTATATGATTACATAAGGAATATTGTATCATAAACATGTTTATTTGTGAAGCAAGGAAGCACAATCCCTAAAAATATAGCACATATATTCACAGATTGTGTGTGTGTGTGTGTGTGTGTGTGTGTGTGTGTTTCTGCAGCTTACATCCTTTTACAGCAGAGCATTTTCTTCATTCCGCTCACTGAGAGTCATTTTTTTCAGGTAATTATTTTTCTATATACAGATGGAATTTTACAAATGTTTATAAAACATAAACAAAAATAAAATATTGTTTTGGGTTATTCCTTTTACAGTCCTGGATCAATTATCAACAACTTGGCCATTGGATTTTCATCTTCATCGGTTCCTAATCCAAGTGAGATTGGAAAGGTTTTGATCAATGCAGCATCCAACATAACAGCCTTCAACATTAACACCACCTCTGTGTCTGTGAATGGCACACGTAAGAAATATTTAATACTATCATATTAAACATATTAATAAATTATAGAACTGTTTGTTAAAGCAATGCTTTTTTTCTTTTTCTCAACATCTGCAGAAGTATCACATGCAGTGAGCCACAAGATCAGTCTCCTCACTGCATCCTGCATGGTGCTGCTGTCATGGCTGCTGTCAGGCCAGCAATAATATCTGTGCTGCTGCTCTTCTTAAATCACTTTAGAAATGTCTGCTGTGACTGTGTATGAAAAGGACTTTGTTCCCAATGGAAAACCAAGAAGATCTTCTGGTAGAGAGCAATCATAGTATGGCTTAGAAGGAACTATGCTAAAATTAACCTTTGTGTTATCATCGATATTTACATAATTTCCAACAAATTAGACATTGATTATCAATGTGTAATACAAGTCCTGTGCTACAGTCATAATTGAAGTTGGACATATTTATTCAATGGTGTTTTAATCCATAAAGGGTCTCCTGAGCTTGTGATTCTGACTGAAAAGAATGAAAGTGATATTTAGAAACAACTATATATTAAATTTAAAGTTGCACATTAATAATGAAGGATAACTGCAAAAGCACATCTGCTTAATCGTAACTCATATCCTGAATGGAAATTTTAATCATTTTCCTGTTGATATTCCTCGACTCACATCCATGAAGGAAAGAACCTAATCCACTGAAAAAGTAATGTGTGTAATTATTAATGAATAATATAAGGTCAGATTGTGTGAAATGAATCAAAGTGATGTGATCTCCACACCCTCACCCCTCACCCCCACAGCTCCTCCAACAAACTGGACACAGCTGGACTGTGGCATTCCTGAAATGTAAGCTGCACAAACAATGTCCTGTATGATCACCCAATCACGTTTTATATATTTAAATCTATTTATACTGTGTGTGACTGTTCCTATAATTTATATGCTTATAGTAAGAAATACCAATACAAAGTGATTAGTTTACTCATATCGACAATTAAAAACACAACAAATATCTAGACTTTATCAATGTAATACCTTTTGGTCCAAAAAACATCTGTCATGATATACTGTAGATGCTTCCATTAAAGGGACTGAATATATATAAAGAGAAAGTGAAGACTCCTTTCATTTACATTTATTTTTAAAATCATCTATCTTCATGGAGGTTCAGGAAGACAAGAACAGCACATACTGTGGCAGCCAAAAGTTGCTTTATAGATTGTTACTGATTAATGCTAAGATTTGACTTTAGGATCCTCTGTAAATTATCTTGGAATCATTTAGTTGAAAGTAACTGTGGAGATGGCACAAACAAGCTAAATGAGCTCAAAGACAGGGCCAGAGTTTCTTTTTTCATGCAGCAAGACCATTTTTCAAATCAGGTGAAACACAGTGGTACAATGAAAAAAAAAAAAAGACTAGCAACTGAGAACAGAAGGTACATTTGCAGAAAACCAGCAAACTTTGTAATTATAATCAAACTAAAGAAAAAAATAAAAGAAAAAACTTTACAGTTTTCCACTGTATCCATCAGGTGTGGTGGTGAAGGCTTGGACATGGCTGCTCCAAAAGGGAGATTTTTCATTTGCTTGAATATTTTACTTGTATCAGGATAAGTATGACACAGGCCACTTGTCATGTTATGGCTCCAAAAAGGTTATAGTTGGACAGCTGAAGTTGAAAAAAGACCTATAAATCAGATATGATGGCTGTCGCTCAGGAGGAAGACCAGTTCACCTAATTGGAAGTTTGGTGGTTTGATCCCTGGCTGCTGCAGTCTGCATGCCTAAGTATCCTTGGGCAAGATACTAAACCCCAAGTTGGGGTGTGAATGTTAGAAAGCACTTAGCTGTTGAAAGAAGTGTGTGTGAAAGAAGCATGTTGTATAAAGTGCTGTGAGTGTTTAAAGTAGGGTAGAAAAGCACTATATAAGAACCCGTCCACTCCATTTACCGAGCGGGGTGGGGCGCTAGGGTGGGGTAGCAGCCGAAACCCACATGGGGCCGGTTGGTTCTGACTCAGGACCACTGTGTGTGTGTGTGTGTCTGTGTGTGTGTGCGTGTGTGATATTTGTTGTCTTTTGTATGCGTGTGGGGGTGTGTGTTGTGTCGTGTTCTTGTTAAAGCAAATATGTTTGGTACATCAGTGCATTCGGATCATCATTCTGATTGTGAAAAATGCCAGACATGACAGGCTTAAAAAAATAAATAAATAAATAAAAATAAAAAAAATTAAAAATATTCATCCATCCATTCTCTTCCGCTTATCTGGGGCTGGGTCGCGGGGGCAGGAGCCTAAGCAGAGAAGCCCAGGCTTCCCTCTCCCCAGCCACCTCCTCCAGCTCATCCGGAGGGACCCCAAGGCGTTCCCAGGCCAGCCGAGAGATATAATCTCTCCAGCGTGTCCTGGGTCTACCACAGGGCCTCCTCCCGGAACACCTCACCCAAGAGGCATCCTAATCAGATGCCCGAGCCACCTCAACTGGCTACTTTTGATGTGAAGGAGCAGTGGCTCTACTCTGAGTCCCTCCCGGATGGCCGCACTCCTCACCTTATCTCTAAGGGAGAGGCCAGCCACCCTTCGAAGGAAACTCATTTCTGCTGCTTGTATTCGCGATCTTATTCTTTTGGTCACTACCCAAAGCTCGTGACCATAGGAGAGGGTAGGAACGTAGATCGACCGGTAAATCGAGAGCTTCGCTTTTACGCTAAGCTCCCTCTTCACCACGACGGACCGGTGCAGCGTCCGCATCACTGCAGAAGCAGCCCCGATCTGTCTGTTGATCTCCCGCTCCCTTCTCCCATCACTAGTGAACAAGATCCCGAGATACTTGAACTCCTCCACTTGGGGCAAGAACTCGTTCCTGAGCGGGAGAGGGCACTCCACCCTTTTCTGGCTGAGGACCATGGCCTCAGACTTAGAGGTGGTGATTCTCATGCAGGCCGCTTCACACTCAGCTGCGAACCGTTCCACTGCGAGCTGGAGGCCACCCCCTGATAAAGCCAACAGGACCGCATCATCTGCAAAGAGCAGAGATGAGACTCTGAGGCCACTGAGGAAGAAGCCTTCCGCCACCTGGCTACGCCTAGAAATTCTGTCCATAAAAATTATGAACAGAATCGGTGATAAAGGGCAGCCCTGACGGAGTCCAACACCCGCAGGAAACGAATACGACTTATTACCGGCTATACGGACCAAGCTCTCACTGTGGTTGTACAGAGATTGAATGGCCCGCAACAACGGGCCAGACACCCCATACTCCTGCAGGACTTCCCAAAGGATACCCCGAGGGACATGGTCGAATGCCTTCTCCAAGTCCACAAAGCACATGTAGACTGGTTGGACAAACTCCCACGCACACTCAAATATCCTTGAGAGGATAAAGAGCTGGTCCAGCGTTCCACGACCAGGACGACAACCGCATTGTTCCTCCTGAATCCGAAGGTTCGACTAACGGATGGACCCTCCTTTCCAGCACCCTGGCATAGACCTTTCCGGGGAGGCTGAGGAGTCTGATCCCCCGAAAGTTGGAGCACACCCTCCGGTCTCCTTTCTTAAAGATGGGGACCACCACCCCGGTCTGCCAATCCAATGGCACTGCCCCAGATCTCCACGCGATGTTGCAGAGGTGTGTCAACCAAGACAGCCCTACAACATCCAGAGCCTTCAGGAACTCAGGGCGAATGTCGTCCACCCCAGGGGCCCTGCCACCAAGGAGTTGTTTAACTGCCTCAGTGACCTCACCCCCAGTGATGTTCAAGTCATCTCCCTCTTCCCCAGACTCTGCTTCCACTACAGGAGGTGTGTCAGTGGGATTCAGGAGGTCCTCGATGTATTCCTTCCACTGCCCGAATATAGCCTCAGTTGAAGTCAGCAGCACCCCACCCACACTATAAACCGTGTGAGTGGAGCACTGCTTTCCCCTCCTGAGTTGCCTGACGGTTTGCCAGAATCGCTTCGATGCCGTCTGAAAGTCTTTTTCCATAGCCTCACTGAACTCCTCCCACACCCGACAAAGGAAATAATATCAGTCTTTGTAATCATACGGTTCGTCTACAGGTGGGGAACTTTTGATGGTGCAGGAGGAGGACTCAAGAAGACCCATTATGTTTTTTCCTCATTTTCTCTTATGGCTGGGTTATTGTTTTGCTTCGGCCACTGCCCGAGCTGCATTCTGCTTGGCCTGCCGATACCTGTCAGCTGCCTCCGGAGTCCCACAGGCTAACCAAGCTCGATAGGACTCTTTCTTCAGCTTGATGGCTCCCTTCACCTCCGGTGACCACCATCTGGTTCGGGGGTTACCACCACGACAGGCACCAACCACCTTGCAGCCACAGCTCTGAACAGCAGCCTCAACAATGGAGGTGCGGAACATGGTCCATTCGGACTCAATGTCCTCAGCCTCCCTCGGAATGCTGTCGAGGTTCTGCCGGAGGTGGGAGTTGAAGATCTCCTGGACTGGGGCTTCTGCCAGGTGTTCCCAGCGCACCCTCACAATATGTTTAGGTGCGCCAGGTCTGTCCAGCATCTTCCCCCGCCACCTGATCCAACTCACCACCAGGTGGTGATCAGTTGACAGCTCAGCTCCTCTCTTCACCCGAGTGTCCAGAACATACGGCCGCAGATTTGATGATACGATTACAAAATCGATCATCGACCTGCGACCTAGGGTGTCCTGGTGCCATGTGCACTTATGGACATCCTTATGTTCGACATGGTGTTTGTTATGGACAAACTGTGGTTTGCACAGAAGTCCAACAACAAAACACCATTCGGGTTCAGATCGGGCAGGCCGTTCCTCCCAATCACGCTCCTCCAGGTCTCACTGTCATTGCCCACATGAGCGTTGAAATCTCCCAGCAAAACTATGGAGTCACCAGATGGAGCACCCTCCAGCACCCTGCCCAGCAACTCTAAAAAGGGTGGGTACTCTGAACTGTCATTTGGCGCATAAGTGCAAACAACAGTCAGGACCTGTTCCCCAGCCCGAAGGCACAGGGAAACTACCCTCTCGTCCACCGGTGAAAACTCCGACGTACAGGCAGCAAGCCGGAGGGATACAAGAATACCCACCCCAGCTCGCTGCCTCTCACCGAGGGCAACTCCAGACTGGAACAGAGTCCAGCCCTTCTCCAGGAGACTGTTCCAGAGCCCAGGCCATGCGTTGAGGTGAGCCCAACTATATCTAGCTGGTATCTCTCAACCTCACGCACTAGCTCAGGCTCCTTCCCGACCAGAGAGGTGACATTTCATGTCCCAATAGCCAGTCTCAATAGCCGGGGATCGGTCCGCCAGGGCCTCCGCCAGGGCCTCCGCCCTCGGCCACCGCCCGACACACACTGCACCCGACCCCTACGACGCCTCCTGCAGGTGCTGGGCCTACAGGAGGGCGGGCCCGTGTAACCTCTTCGGGCTGTGCCTGGCCGAGCACCAGACGCTCTCCCTCGAGCTCCCTCCCCAGGCCTGGCTCCAGGGTGGGGCCCCGGTAACCCTATCCCAGGCAGGGTAAACTGTTCCCTTGCTGTTACAAACATAGGGGTCTTCTGAACCGCTCTTTGTCTGGACCCTCACCCAGGACCAATTTGCCATGGGAGACCCTACTAGGGGGACAAGCCCCCGGGAAACATAGCTCCTGGGATCACTGGGACACACAAACCCCTCCACCACGATAAGGTGGCGATTCATGGAGGAGAACATGTCATGCTTGCTAAAATGCTAACCAAAGTCAGTTACTTACGCTGTTACCGCACAGTAGTAAGCACACTCTCAACCCCTTCTGGTATTATTTGTTAATGTTTAGACCTGTTTCCTTATATTTTAATGGTGCTAAAGTTGATGACTGTAACAGACACAAGTTTAGTTGTACAGTTAGTAGATGAAGTGCGCTAACTCTGTACTGTGCTGTGTTGTATTAAACAGAATAAAGCAGCCTTGAGCACGCCATTCAGCGCCCCCTTGTGACGTGTGTAACAGCTATAAAGTTCTCTTTTCTTCATGTTGCTTATCAGGTGGTTGATGAAAGACCTCCAGCTGTTTCCCAGTAAAGGTTTTAAGGTGGTTACAGGAACAGGAGCTGCTGAACTCACCATATCAGTAAATGCTCCCACGTGTGCAGACAAACTGCACGTAAAACATCTGCTGTTGTGTTTTTGTTGAAATGCTGTAATGCTTTTTTATTCACAAGCATCCTCCAAATTACATTTCTACTTCAGGTCTATTTTTAGTCGCTTATCAGGCATTAAGAGATAAAAAAAATTTTGAGCTCCTCTGTACTGAAGAGGGGCGGCACCTACGTTAATGCCAGTGCAAGGGTGTGGTGTCCATTGGGAGGTTTCCCGAACGGCTGGTCATTTCCAGGCAGTGTGGCTACAGCTGAAAATAAAAAATAGCAGCTGATATTTTCTGCACAGCAAGCCCAACACCTGCGGCGCACACACAAACCGCACAGCACAGGGCAGTGGAGGCGTGGAAATCCTTGTCAGCAATGATCCACTTGTGTTAAAGGATTGTTTTATCCAACTGATGTAAAATCCATTGCATCGACAGAGAACCTAAATGCCACTAATGTGGATGAAATGCTCCACTTACACATACAAAACACTGAACCAACAAATTTGTGTCGAGGATTTTTAATAATCAAATTATTTGAGTACTCGAGGAATCGCTGCAGCCCTTCTCCTCGCGTTCATGCCGGTTGTCATTTCGGTTTCTTTAGCCCGCAAAATCAAGCACAGTACAACCTTACGGAGATCATGCTTGCACATTGTGAATGAAACTGCCCATGCCCTGTGGTAGTTTGCAACTTGCAGCGAAATGATAGAGGCACAAGCGGTGATAATGTCAGTACTTGGAGAAGGAGGGGACACAGACAACGCTTAAAAGATGTCAATGTGATTTATTGGTTGTGTGGAATTGAATGAGAGTTTCCTGAAGTTGTTTGGCGAGCGCAGGCTGGGCGGTGGTTGATGGCGTGAGGTTTGCCAAGGGAAATCCAGAGAGAGTGAGCAGTGGCTGGGGTGATGTGAGAGCAGGCTGGCAAGGGGGTAGCAAGGCAGTGTGACAAGTGGCATTAGGAGATGAAAGGGTGATGTGGCGTGACAGGCGGCGTCTGGGGACAAGGTGGCGACGGAGAAAAAACATGCAGGACTTCCACAGCGGATCTAGGGCAAGGAGCGAAAAGCAGGTAAGTCAAAGCACAGATGAGCAGAGAATCAATATACAAGTGGCCAACACTGACTGTGACAATGATCCAGCGAAGACTGAAGGTCTGCTGTCAGCTTAAGAAGTCTGCGTGATTACCCAACGTGGCACAGGTGCGGAGCAGCGCCGCTGAGTGCCTGGAGGAGGAGTCCCAGGAAGTAGCCGCCTCGAGGTCCGTCAGCCAGTCTCCAAACATGCCGACATCACGGAGGAAGGACAGGGGGAAAAACACAATACATCCACACAACACACACCAAAAACCCTCGAGGCATGACAGATAATAGGAGAGATCTAGTAGGGGTGGAGTCTACGGGGTGCCTTCCTGTTTGCTAAATGCAGTGACAGCAGAGTTCCGAAAATGAAGCGGTGAAATCCTCAGCCCGGTGCAAAGGCGTTTCAGCAAGGTGCAGTGCCTGGTTAGCTAGAACAACTCGGTTTCCAGCAATGATTAAACACAATTCTTTTGTTCTGTTTTTTCCTCATGAATTACTTTAAACAAACCACAAATACAGTTTCTTATTTGGTATTCATCTGAGGACTATTTCATGTCTGTTAAAAATGTCCAGTATTAACAAGCATAACTTTAATAAAATACAGTTAAAAATAGAAATAGATGAGATTTAATTAAGTAACGCCAAAACATTTTATGCTGTTTCAGAGGAACTGCATATGTTGCACTCAGCTCCCACAGAAGGAGTTTTTCCCCGAGGCGAATGAAGAACATAACCTGGGGTTTGCATGCAACTTGGTTTGAATTGGAGAATTTTCATTAACACTGGATTATATTATTTTATTAACTCTGACCAAGTGCATTTCCTTTAACACTTGACAAGTTACACTGTAAAGAGTTATTTAAAAAAAAACTATTTTAACTCTGAATATTTACACCAACACTGCAGACCACAAGGAGGCATTTTACACTCACTGGTGCTGAATTGAGTCTTATGGAGTTCACATGCTCTGACACTGCTTATTTGACACTCAGGATTTTACTGTGTGGGATTAATAAAGTGATCTATCTATCTATACACAACACAATGAGGGCTAATTAGGGGAATGAGGCACAGTTGGGGGAATAAAGCACAGGTAAAACTAAAACAGTCATCCAGGTCATAGTCTCTGGATCTTGAAAGAGGGTGACTGGACCTCTTTTTGTTTCTTGAAGAGAAACAAAAAGGTTCCATCTGAATTCAGATGAAACTTGCATACCCACAATTGAGACAGTGGAGACTGCCAGAAAATGACTACAGGATGACAACTCCTTACAGAACAGAACCAGCTTTGACCCAGATCAGATTTGTGCACTGTTAGATCTCTGCCTTACTACAACATATTTCAAATACATTGATGGCTTCTAAAGACAAAAGCATGTGTCACCCATTGTAGCCATGGGTATATGGAGAAAGTGGAAAGTAAAGCACTTGGCTCCTTCAAAGGGTTAGCACCTAGCCACTGGTACAGATATGTGGCTGACACCTCAAAACCCAAGAAGAATAAGCCTTCAATTGCCACATCATCTCAGTGGATGAATACATAAGGTTTACCAGGGAGGATACCAGAGTTAATAGGTTACCATTGCTGGACTGTGCTGTGCTTACTGAGGAAGATGGAAGCCTCAACATTGAAGTTTACCAGAAGCCCACACAGTACCTACTCGTTGACTCCCAGCACCCAATGGAACACAAACTTGGGGTGATCAGGACCCTACAACGTTCCCTGTAAGGCAGAAGAGAAACAAAAGGAACACACACATGTAAAGAAAGCCCTCAAAACATGTGGTTACCCAATTGGGCTTTCATCAAATAAGCAAAAAAAAAAAAAAAAAACAAAAGAAAAAAAATGCACAGGAAAGAAGGTCAAACACAAACTTGGGAGAATAAGAATGACAAGTTCACTATCGTTGTCATCCCTTATGTGGCAGGCTTGTCAGAAAAACTCAAAATTTTTCTGCAAGCATGACATCCTAGCATACTTCAAACCAAGTCACACTCTAAGGCAAAAACTGGTCCATCCCAAGGACAAAACTCCTAAACACAAGATAAGTAACATAGTGTATGCTGTACAGTGCACTGAAGAGTGCTCGGACCTCTACATTGGAGAAACCAAACAGTCTCTTCGCAAACGACTGGCACAAGATAGAAGAGCCACCTCAACAGGACAAGACTCAACTGTACATCTGCATCTGAAGGAGAAAGGGCACTCTTCTGAGGATGCCAACATTCACATTCTGGACTGCGAAGACAGATGGTTTGAAAGAGGAGTTAAAGAATCCACCTAAGTCCACTGTGAACAACCAAAAAAGAAGTTGGATTGGGAAAGCTGGATTACTTTCCCCCGTCTGCAATGCTGTCCTGAGCTCCCGTCTCAGGCCTTGTTTACACAACACCGTTTCAAAATGAAAATGGCGTAATTTTCATGCATTTCGGCCTCCCGTTTACACGACAACGGCGTCGGTTTGATACGTTTCGCCCTTCCGTTTACACGACAATGCAGTGAAAACGATGTGTTTTGGAAACACGGTCCAGAGGGAGCGTTTCAGAAATGCACTGGCCTGCATTGTCATGTAAACAGTTGAAAATGGGGTGATTTAAAAACGGGTGACTCGCACATGTGCACTATGGTTGTGACCACCACAGTTTTCCATGCATGTGCAAACTGATAAACAGTACTCGCGAATTCACGAGTGCTTCTTGTACTTGTTGTGTTTTTACTGTTTTGTAATTCAGTGTTGTGTGCAACAGCAATCCAACCTCATCATCAGTCCACACAAAAACTCTCACAATAGCCATTTTGTAAATAATGAACAATTTGCCACGCTTTCTACTGTGTCACTCCACGCATGCGTGTCTTGCATAAACAAGCTTTGCAAAGAAAAAAACCAACCCCAACTTTTGGCCTGGCATGGGAACTACATTGTTTTCATCGTTTCATGCGTCATCCTGTAAACGGAGATCGTTTCTGAAATGCTACCGTGTAAACAGAAGGCTGAAACGCACCAAAACGACACCCTGTAAAAGGGGCCTCAGTTGCCTCAACCCATTCACACCTTTTTCAGGTGACCTCAATAGATCACTTAATAGAATGGGGCAAAGTCCCAAAATGGTTTTACTCATTGTAATGACCCACGCCTCTTTTCACACCTTGGCGTCACAACACCTCCAGGGGACTACGCCCACTGGGGTTTAAATACCTGGATCTCCCCACCTTTTGGTTTGAGAGCTGGAGAAACCTTTCGGATGAGAGGTGTATGGAATCCTGCAACGGATATGGGGGTAAAAAGACATGGGAGAAAAAAAAAGAGAGAGATGCACTTTTGCGAGATCTTGCAAAAGTTTTGCGAGATCTTGAGTTACTTTTGTGAGGTGTTCAGAGTCCTCGGGGTTCTCAGCCAGATCCAATTTTTGCTAGTGACTTTCTGGTTTGATAAAAACTGATACTGGCTGCAGGCAGCATGGTGGCACAGTTAGAATATTATTTGGAAGGCCTGGGTTCAATTCCATCTTGGCCCAGGGCCCTCCCTCACTCTCTTTGTGTGGAGCTTGCATGTACTCCCCATGTCTACGTGGGTTTCCTCCAAAGACATGCAACAAGTTAATTGGAAACTCTAGATTGCCCATAGGTGTGACTGAGAGCATGAATGTGAGTGTGGATGTTGTCTGTCTCTCTGTGTTGGCCCTGCCACAGGCTGGCGACCTGTACAGGGTGTACCTTGCCTCTCGCCCTATGTCAGCTGAGATAGGCTCCAGCCTAAAGTAATTCTATATTTATAATATTATAGCAGGTTTACAAAGCAAGACAGCAAACTGGATCAGCTCTTGAAAGAGAACACTTCTGCATAGATTTATAAGCTCATTCACAGAAAAATAAAAACAGAAACATATCAATGTTGCTAAATCAGACAAACCTCCTTAATATTTGACCTAGCATTGGTTTTGTGTTTTAGCAAGCTTTACTACCTGTTGAATTAAAAAGGTCCAATATTTGAATAGATTTGCATGACATACAAATAACCACTTTGAATAACAACTCTAGGCTATAAATGTTTATATTTATTATGACTTACAAGGAAGTTCTTGCATGACTGAAAGTTCACCATCAGCTCATGGGACAAAAGAAGGGTTCATGATAATGAACAAAGCTAAAATATACTGACAGGCGGTGCATTTGTTCATCATTAAGGTCTTTTCCCTCCTGGATGCAGTGTATCTATGCGGACTGTTGCATAAGGTCAAAGGATTACAGAATCACAGATTAACATCTACACCATCCACACTAACTTTTCATTTTATATTCTCATTTTGGGTAAGTACATTTGTTAACCTTTCTACAGGTATACAGATTGTATGTGTGTGTCTATTACATTTTTATTTATTTTTAAAGTTATATATTAAACAAACACATTTTATAATTCAATTCTGATGCATTTTAAATTACAGGTATTCCTTGAGTGTATCTTGAGTGATAATATGATAAAGAGATCATTACAGGATTATTATATTTACTATATTTCTGACATTAATAGAATTGATTCCCTCCTTTTCAGACTACATTTATTACTGTCATTATATAAAGTTTGTTCCATGTGTAAAAATACCAGCATCCTTTTATTAAATTCAGACAATAAAAATACCGGACCTTCCCTTAACCTCTAAAGCCAGATGTCAGGGTCAGCTTGCGGCACCCTTTGAATCACACTTAGCAATACGTATTCCATCAGAGAAATGTAGAAGAATGGGAAATAATGAAAAGGCAGCAGTTGTGCAATGGTTAGCACTGTGTTTAAATCCACTGGCGTGCTGAAGTCTTTCTGTGTGGAGTTTGCATGTTTTCACTGTACCTGTATACTCTCACAGGGGTATAATAGTTTTGGATTTTACATTATCGTTTAGTTTTAGTTAGTTTTTACTTTTCTTCCTTTAATTCAGTTAGTTTTAATTAGTTTTCAGAGTGGTTTTGCTCGTTTTTATTATTTTTTTATTTTTGGTTTATTAGTTTTAGTTTAGTTTCGTTAGTTTCAGTATTAGTTTTAGTTTTTCATACTTTGTCAGGTGCAAGATTCAAGGTACAAGAGTAACTCTTGTGTAATAAAAACAGCAGCACTACATGCTAAATGTGTGTACTATTAAGGACACACATGAACATCAACGGGGAGAACCAAAGAAAAACATCAACTCCCAAACTCAATAAATTCTACAATAAACTCCCCATAAAGTTTAGTGTTAGAGCAGCAGATTAACAACAGCTTCTGTTTTGGAGCTAGCTTGGTTAGATGCTCGATATGTGGCCGACCTCATGTCGCATTTCTGCTTGTGTAGCTGGATTGTGTGTGTTCATTACCTTATGGTCGTGTGCTGGTGTTTTATATGCGGTGCCGGCTGGGACTTCTTTTGCTCCTCACTCTTTGTGCTCAGTTTTTTGGCTGCAAACATATTTGTCCCTGTTATTTCTTCATTCCCTCGATTCCTTATATCGATTGTTCCTGATTGTTATTATCTCACTGAAAAAGTGGCCGGAAACACAGGACAGAACAGGTTCATCACAACGTTGCAGCTGCGTGGCAGCAAGGAGTAGTCACATTTCTCCGGAGGTGAACGCCAGATTACGTCGGTTCAGAGCGGTTTCTGTAGCTGCCTTGTGTGCGCTTCTCAGGTAGACTTAGATGTTGGTGTTTTTTCCTCACTGAGACGTGTTCCATACATGTTTTCATCATTCACAACAAGACGCTCTTCTATCTGTATTACCGGACTCAAAGAAACTCCATATGGGACTCTGCCGCTTTCTCGGCAGATCGCTGCCATTACTTTTCGGACCAGCACGGTGAGCACGCACACACACAGCTGCTCGATGGTGCTCCCAGCTTAGACTGAGAGAGTGGAAAAATGATCAATCCACAAGGCTTTTAAATAAAATGACAAACAAGAAAAGAAAGGTCATTTTATCTATAATTTTAGTTAGTTTTTAAACTCACAATACAGTTTTAGTTTAATTTTAGTTTTTATTTTTTTCAGTTAACAGCAATGTTTTTTCAATTTCCGTTTTTGTTATTTCATTCGTTGTCGTTAACTATAATAACCCTGGTCCAGAGATATGCTAGTTAGGTTAACTGGTGATTTTTAATTCAACTAGAAGTTTTGCTGGACACAACAAACCAGTGTTAATTTCGTTGACAAAATATTTTCGTCATAGTTTTTGTCAACGACCCTTTTTTTCATGACAAAAATGAGACGATAACTAAATTAAAACTACCTAAAGGGATAAAAACGATGACAATATTATTTGACACTTTCATCAACAAATGAAATCGAGACGAAAATGCTTGGCGGGGACGACGTCCAATTAGAACTGACTTAATTTTGTGACAGGGCGGGACAAGTTAGGAAAACATCCAAACAGAATCGATTAAATTTTGTGACAGGGCGGGACAAGTTAGGAAAACATCCAAACAGAATCGATTTAATTTTGTGATAGGGCGGGACAAGTTAGGAACACATCCAATCAAATGCACAGTTGTGCAAATATGTTTTAAACCCAGGAAGACCAAACTAGCCTGTGATTTCTCTTTACTTCCGATAGAACTAAGTTATGTAAATAATGTCAGCAGGGTGAAAGAGAAGAGCTGATGTATGGACACATTTGTCCTTTGACGTTGTGACAAACAAAACGGGGTGACTATCTTGGGTAAAAACACGACATCCTAAACGACGTGCAAACCAGTCACCCAGACCTCCATGCAAAGGTAAGCATTTTAATGTCATGCAGGATAAAGTGTTTTTCCCAGTTTAGCATTTGTGTTTAGAGAAGATCTCCACACCACAGTGGATTAGCCTTTCCTAATCTTAGTCCTGAACACTGCCCTGTACCTTTCAGAGTGTGTCCTGCTGTAAAACACTCATATTATCTCAGGAAGGGGTCAGTCACAAATATCAACATTTTCCAGAGCGTACAAAGCGTACTCTTTTTCAGACCCCCCCCCCCCAAAAAAAAAGTGTAGAAAGAAAATGTTAATCTTTTTTCATGACATTTAATTTCACCTGGTTCTTTGGTATTGTAATGTACTAGGAAGTATTAAAACTATGGATCCACACCAGGGTTATAATAGTTTTAGATTTTACATTATCATTTAGTTTGAGTTAGTTTTTACTTTAGTTTTAGTTTAGTTAGTTTCAGTATTAGTTTTAGTTTTTCATATTTTGTCAGGTGCAAAATTAAAGGCACAAGAGTGACTATTGTGTAATAAAAACTCAACAAAAGATACAGTTTAAAGAAATATATTCAACAACCAACCGGTAAATGTGTGTAATATTAAGGACTAGGGCTGCAGCGATTCATCGATTAACTCGATTCTAAAAAATTATCGACACAAATTTACTGTGTCGATGTTTCGTTTAAACTCTGCAACGCTCAGCTGTCTTGGGCGACATTCACGCTGCAGCCTGAAGTGACCCAATTCCGATTTTTTGTGATTTTTTGTGAAATCCGATATCAACTTGGATGTGATCTGTGTGTGAACAGCAGACGAACCTGAAAGTGTCCCGCATGTGCAGTAGAGGACCCAGTAACGTCACATGTAGTGAGCACACTCAATGTTTGCAGAAGTCACACATTTTCCTTCCCGCATCCGCGTAACGGGACGCAGAATAGTGACGTTTGTCGAGTATCAATGACGTGCAGGTCGGATGAATGCGACCTGGCCGTACACACTCAGGTCGCATTTGAAAAGATCGGATACGTATCGGATTTAGGACCACATATCCAAGTGGCCTGGGTCGCATTTGAAAAAATCCGATCTGTGTTGTTCAGACTGGCATGAAAAGATCGGATACAGGTTGCATGAGGGCGAAAAAATCGGATTTGGGTCACTTCAGGCTGCAGTGTGAACGTAGCCTTGGTGTAAGCGGTGCTCCTCACTAGCATTAGCAGCATTATAGTGCTCCATCGTCTTTTTGTGGGTTTATTGGTGGCTGGCAAACCAACATAGACCTGCATTACCGCCACCTACTTGACTGGAGTGTGAATCACGCACGGACGTACACACACATACACACACACACAGATTCTAAAAAGCTCTCCGTCGCTACGACGGATTTCCTTTAACACAGAGTGGATCATCGCTAGAGTTGCCACCTGTCTCGTAAAATACAGAACCCCGTATGTTACGGGACTCCGTGGAATACGGCTCCATAACATGCGGGGTACCATACTTTATGGGAGGGATGGCAACTATCACTGACATGCATTTCCACGCCTCCACTGCTCTCTGTGTGTTGTGCTCGCTGAGAATTTCAGCTGTTATTTTTGTCTTTACTTCAGCTGTAGCTACCAGAACTGGTTTGCTAGCGAGCGCGGGCCATTAGCACTAGCAATGGTTTGGTACCGGAAGGCCCGCCCCCCAGGACCGAGGGGCTCCGTCAAAATATTTTTTTATACTTTAATCCCTTATTAGTGACTAAATATAGACCTGCAGTAGAAACTTATTTTCGAGAATGCTTGTGAATACAAAGCATTACAACATTACTCAAACATGCACCATGGCTCCCACAACCACTAGTTTTTCCAAACACTCATAGCAGGCAGCGGTTTTAACTGCGCAAATGCAAAGAGGCGAAACTGTTATAGAGATGGTGAGCTCAATTAGTGCAAAAGGAAATGTTTTTCCAGCGTCCAAAACAGCAGCTTTTTCTTTTAGTAACCACCATTAAAATCTTTACTGGCAAACAGCTGGAGGTCCTTCATCAAGCACCTGATCAGCAAGTGTCAAGGTGAAGAAAAGAGAACTTTGTAGCTGCTCCATCCAGAGCTGCTTGTTCAAAGGTGAAAAACTGCAGTATGGAAGTTAAAATATGCAGATAAATTGTCAATAAAAAAAGCATTTCTTATCCGATTACTCGATTAATCAATGGAATAATTGACAGAATACTCGATTACTAAAATAATCGTTTTATGCAGCCCTATTAAGGACACACATGAACATCAACAGTGAGAAACAAAGAAAAACCTGAACTCCCAAACTCCAATTCTACAATAAAAAAGTTCAGCGTCAGTGCAGCAGATTAACAGCACCTGGACAAAAACAACTCTTTGAAGGAGTCAAAGCTCAAATCCAGCTGCATCCTGATGTTCTCACTACCTGATGCTGCTTCTGTTTTGGAGCTAGCTTGGTTAGATGCTCCTAATTAGACTTGCAGGTTCTTTGTGGCCTCTGTACACAACCTATGAAGTGGTCGACTTCATGTCCGCATTTGTGCTTGTGTAGCTAGATTGTGTGTGTTAATTACCTTGTGGTCGTGCTGGTGTTTTATATGTGGTGCTGGCTGGGACTTTTTTTTTTTTGGTCCTTGCTCTTTGCTCAGTTTTTTGGCTACAAACATATTTGTTCCTGTTTTTTCACTTTCTTCATAGTTTCAGCAGTCTCCCTCCAGGAATTTGCTGCATTTGTGAGTCTATATTGATGCTTTAATTATTATTCCTGATTGTTATTCTCTGACTGATAAAGTAGCCAGAAACGCACAAGGACAGAACAGGTTAATCACAGGGTTGCGGCTGCAGGGACTTGGCGAGTAGTCACATTTCTCCAGAGGTGAACTTCAGGTTACATCAGTTCAGGTCGACTCTGCCACTTTCTTGTGCACAGGCATGCACACAGCTGTCCAACGGCGCTCCCAGCTTAAACGGAGAGCGGAAAAATGATCAATCCACAAGGCTTTTAAATAAAATGACAAACAAGAAAAGAAAGGTAATTTTAAATATAATTTCAGTTAGTTTTATTTAGCTTTTTAAACTCACAGTACAGTTTTAGTTAATTATCGTTTTCTCCTTTTAACTGTAGTTTTTATTTATTTCAGTTAACGACAATGTTTTTTCAATTTCAGTTTTTGTGATTTCATTCATTTTCGTTAACTATAATAACCTTGCTCCCACAAGGGACATGAGAGAAAAAAAAGTTTTACTTTTGCGAGATCCTGTAAAACTTTTTAATTTCAGGCTGTGCGCTTCCACATTAATCTTGATATGGCAGAGTCCATTAGGACGTTGAAAGGATCAGCGAGAGATTGCAGCAACAGTCACCTTTAATTTATAATCCACTTGTGTATAGTGTATAGTGTGAATTACCTATTTTTATTTTTATTCTTCTTATTTATATGTGTGTGTATATATGGTTGCAGGTACAAAATACATTTCACTGTGCATTGTACTGTGTATAACTGTGCATGTGACAAATAAACACTGTCTTAAATCTTAAAAATCTTAAATCTAATTCAGCGGTTCCTGTTGGCTGTAACCATGACAAAATTGTACAGGCACGAAGGAACGAACCTGACTGTCCCGCTCTCACGCCATCACTGCTTCACTGATCGCCACAAACACACAGCACTGCCCCGCCTCCTTCTCCTCTCAACCACAGTGATGGAGGACACACACCTGTTTATCTATATCTATAATCATAAAATAAAAGATCAAGCTGAGTGTGTGTATGTGAGATCTCACAAAAGTTTTGCGAGATCTCGCAAAAGTACATCTGTCTCTTTTTTCCCTCATTTTTTTTTTTCTCCCATGTCCCTTGCGGGGTTCTGTAAAACACATCCTGGTGTTGAAAAATTCTGTAGATCTTGGTATTAAGTATACTCTTTCAATTAAAACATTGTATTGCTGCACTAATAAAAATCTATCCATCATCCATTATCTTTTTCAGGGTTGCAGGGGGGGCTGGCGCCTATCCCAGCTGTCACAGGGCGAGATGCAGGCTACAGGCTGTAATTAACCTATAGACCCTTTTACTGTTTGTAAACAATGATGACGTAGGTAGCGATGCGCGCGCATTTGGGAAACGGAAATACAGCGGAGTTCAATAGCGTTTCAATCTAATCTTCAAACGTGAGCATTTCTGATTCTTTTCTCAGTCCTGATCGTGTCCTCAGTCCAAATTTTATCAGTACATTTGATGGCTTGCAACCACAGACGCCTCCGTTTTCTCTTAAACAGCCATGATCCCGTGGGATTCGGTACAACTTCAGTCCACTTTTGGTAGAGGAGAAATTCTGACAGCCAAACACGCAACAGCCAGACATTTTGATGCTGATATTGCTTTTAAATCACATTTAAATGCTGCGCAGTCTCCTTGTTCTTATTGATTTGAATGGAGTAGCAGTTCACTATCCATTGCCAAAAAGCACGCGCATCCTTTGATGATGTAGGCTGTAAAAGGGTCTATATATTAGAACTTATAGGGTGCAACAAACTGATTTGAATTTTAATGTGAATATGTACTGCAATGCATGTACGGAAAATGTACACGCTGCCACACTGTACAGAGTGGCAGTGGAGTGATTTGTCATCTGAATAGCCGGTCTTGTGCCAAAAAGTGATTTCCGGTATTTATATTGTTGTATATGACTTGCGGGCCTATAAGCTGTCAAGCATATCTTAAACATCATCTCTTAAGAATTATATAAATTCATTTTGAGTCATAAAGAAAATTTCTGTCACATGGTAGAAGCTGCAGTCAATATTTGGCGAAGTGACTGTCATATTGTAGCGATTCTGTTAAAGTTAGATGGTTCTGTGCATGTTCTGTGATTTCCCACTGTTTTGGTGGTCTTTGAACATATGTGTGCGCGTGGAGGGAGGGAGAGCGAGAGTCAAAGGGAGTCCCATTTTGTTGCAGTTTTTCGCGTGGTTGCGGCAAACAGCAACCATTTAATTGTTAATAAAAGAGCAACTTTTGCTGTAATCTCTCGCCATCTTCTTCAACATCTTAACAGAACAGACAATACAATACAATACAATACAATGCTTCTCTTTGTGTTGTTTCATTCAACGGGCACTGTTACTTATGTTGCAGGTTGCGTCACTTCCGTTGTGGTTTTGAATATCTGTTGTGGCTTTTGTATTTGTGTTGCGGCTTTTGTATTTGACCTGACACCTCTGGGCCACCGTAGCATAGGGAGTAGGTGTGTTCAGTTTTGTAGTACAGCTCTCACACTGTCATACTGGTCACAGAACGTTCAAACATGGCACCTCATGGCAAAGAACTCTCTGAGGATCTTTAAAGACAAATTGTTGCGCTACATGAAGACTGTTATATAAGCTGCACACAGACTACGTTTCATTGTGTCAAAGTGTCATTTTTTCAGTGTTGTCCCATGAAAAGATATACTTAAATATATGCAGACATGTGAGGGGTGTACTCACTTTTGTGATACACTGTATTCTTTATTAATGAGGGAAAGAACAAGTAATTTCTTCATTTTATATATAAGCCCTTCATAAATCCTGTGTGCCAGTATATTTACCAATATAAGCAAAGAAAAAACATTTACAAAAAAAGAGGAAACAACACCGGAAACCTGAAAACTCCACTGTCACCTTGTTTTGTGCACGTATAGTGCTCGTACTGCGCACACACCCCCGGACCTTGATTCGTCCTTTAGCAACTTTTGAGACAGCCAACAGCGAGTTTTATTGCACAGAAATTGGTAACAGTGCAGGCCGGTGATCGCCAGATTACGCACAAATATATGGGCCAGCATAGATGAAAATAGGCCAGGAACATGTATATTAAAATCCATCACGGTTTTCTGCGGTTTTCTGCGGTTTTCTGCAGTTTACTGCGTACGGTTTCCATTTTTGGAACAGTGCTTCTACTTCTAGTTGAATTTATCTCCGGTGGCTTTGGCTGCTTTCCACACCCGCTGCGCTGCACTCACAGCTTGTTCCTGTCTAATACTGTCAGTAGAGTCATTTTGGGAATCAATGATGCCCTGTTTTAGAGAGTTAAATGAGGCCTTAGAACTGATCCGCGAGACCGGAGGCCATATTGCTGCAGACCACAGAATGGTGCATGGTGTGGGTGCCTGGGCCATCAGCGCTTTTTCCATTGCTCCAGGTTCCAATCTTTATGATCCCTAGCAAATTAAAGCATGTTACAATCACTGATAAGCAGTTTTCTTAAAACTATAATTTACAGTGGTTTACTCGCAATCCCTTGAGTTCTCTTTGGGATATGTGTGTAGAAATGCTCTTATTTTTATGAGTAGACATAGCCATGAGTTCTACTGATGATTTTTTTTACCATCTGATTTCAATATATGTTTAAGTGATTGCTGAACATGATCATTCAGGATTTTTATCTGAATTTTGGAATTTTTCTGGAACAGTTGTGCCCACCCTAACCCAATTAAAAAAAAAAAAAGAATTCAAAATGTGACCCATTTGCCAGGGTATTCAAGCCAGCTGGGAAAACAGGTGAACAACAAAAGACTAACAAGACAAAGGAAGCAAAACAAAACATAAGGCACAGGGAACAGGAGACTAAGAAAATAAAACAGGAAGGGAATAATAGGAACACAGACTTGACACAGGAGCCAGATGTACTGAGGGAAAAAAAATATAGCTAAACCAGGAACAAAACTCAGAGAGCTAAACTAAGGAGGTCTGAGGATACAAATACACTAAATCTAAGAACATAACCCATAACAGATCAGTGAATAAAAAAAACAGAACTACGAAGCCCAAAACTGAAAACCCTTGTGATGGTCCTGGGCCGTGTGCCCAGTGTTTTGTGTTTATTACTTCTTAGATTCTGTTTTCATTGAGTTTCTTTTATGTTTCCCAGTTTGCATTTGGTTTTGATTCTTTGTTTGTTATAGTTTCTTGTCCTGTTATTAGTCATTGTTATTTGTATATTATTCCTGTCCCCCTTTGTACTTTTCATCCCTGTGTCTGTGCACCAGTGTCTGTTTTGTCTCTCTGTGCCATTCCTCTTGTTTCATATGTTTTGTTCCCAATGTTGTGATGAGCCTGCATCTCTGTCCCTGTGCTTATGTTTCCTGTTTTACTTTGTCAATCTTTGTTACTTATGCTGTGTTTAGTTTTACTTCTTGTCTCTCGTGATTCCCTGCACCTGTGCTTCCCATCTGTTGCCTGTTCCCTCGTTAGTCTTTGTGTATATATTTGTCGGGTCGTGGTTGCGGCTCTCTCCCGCTGCCCCTCTTACCAGGCGGAAGTGAGACCAATGAAAACAAATGCACCTTGATAGTAATTCCACACTTTACAAAAACTCACTGGAGATGAGCAGGTTTCGTTTCCAGGATTTATTGAAGCACAAAGTTAAATAAAGCACAAGAAAGCAAAAAGCCCTCCTGAGAGTGAGTGCCTTGGTGCCGTTGCAAGGGTGGTAGAGGAAGAGCAAAAAAGTAGAAGTCCAGAGTTTAACAGAGTATAAGAAAGCAAAGAAGCCCCCTTGGGAGTAAGTGCCTTGGAGCCGCTGCAAAAGGGGAGAGAGGAAGAGCAAAAAGTGTGCTAAAAGGAGCCCAATAGAGCCAAAAAGAGAAGCTCTCTCCCAACCTTGCCTCTGCCTTTTATCACCCAAACTCACACCTCCCCCTGCTGTTATCAGGAACAATGGGCATAGTAGGATGCTCCCAATCCACAATGAATTTGATCCTCATGCAATGGCTCCAAGGCTGTTCTCCGGGCTGTCATCAACAAACAACTTTTCCCACATGAAAATACCTCCCACCGGAGCACTTCTATCCATATTTTCACATTACTAGAAACACTTTTAGGGCGGTCTTATCTCAGTACACAATTTCTCCCTCACATTACAGTAGCTCAGGTGGGACTTCAACTCCCCTTTCCAGGACACACACTCCCCGCTACCAGACCTTCACTCTGGCAATACTGTGTCAAAAGTGCACTGTGTACAAAGGTGAACCTCTAAATATGAATGAGTGCAGTTCTACCAGTGGAAAAAACCCATGGCCCTGGCTTAGGAGGCCTCAGTCCTTTCCACTCGCCTAAAGCATGCAGTGTACCAGTGTGTGAGTGACAATATAGGTGACATATAATATATAATGTGACCATTAATCCAATGTGTGTGATTAATATATGTGACAAATAATATATATAGTGTGACCATTAATTCAGTGTGTGTGATTAATATATGTAACATTATATGATATAAAAATATTGATAGAAAATACTGATGTCGAATGATAAAAATACACCACATATTATCTGCAGTTTCCCTGGTCCCTTGCCGTGTTGTCGTCTATGTTATCCTGCTGTGTGTCACCCTACTCCTGCTCTTTAGTTCTTGTTTAGTTCTGGCACCTGTCCAGCCCCAGTTTTGTTGCTATTTTCTGTCATTCTGTCGAATCCACCTTGGCCAGGGTCTTTTTGTGTGGAGTTTGCATGTTCTCCCCATGTCTGTGTGGGTTTCCTCTGGGTACTCCGGTTTCCTCCCACAGTCCAAAAAAGTTAAGTTACTGGGGTTAGGTTAATTGGTGATTCTAAATTGCCCACTACAGTTTTGTCATTTTCAAAATAAATCACATTACACAGCCTCACATGACAGCGCTGGGTCGCGGACCCAAGACCATGTCAATCATGACATGTCCTTCCAGATTTTAATAATGCATTCAATACTAACCCAGTTTCCGTAGTTTCCGTAATCTCCTTAGCAGTTTTCTTTGCTTGATGCATGCCAATGATTGGAACCTTTTGAAATGGACTAACGTTTTCCATGACCTGACTGCATCACTTGTTGCCTGCTAAAACAAAGAACTCTCTAAAATACACTTTTTAGAGAGAATATGACAGGAAGAGCAAACGGTGGATGGAAATTACTGATGCGGTTACAGGGTGATTATTTGTCCATATAAATAGTTACATTTGTTGAACTTCTTGCATTTTTATCAGTGTCATCAAAATATCAAGCAAAGAAATGAAGTCATCACAGTGTTTGTTTATGGTATGATGACCCCTTGTGAATGAGGGAGCAGCTGAAAGTAGTTTTTTTTTTTTAGTGGTTATAACCAGGGGTTAAAGTGGGCCGGAATGATCAGGAACAGCATTCCAGCACCTTCAGGAGATTATCTTTATCTAGATAAATTACTCTGATAGGCAGGTAATACATAATGTAATACTGTAAACAGAGAGTTCATTTTTCATCTGCTGCAGTCTGCCATTGCTTCCAGCTTCGAGATAATAGTAATAAGAAAAGAATGATAGCCTATGACCTGCTCTCACACCTTCTACACATCCTGTTATCCTTTTGGTCCCTGTGATGCATTCATGGTGCAGATGTCAAAGTTGCGTTTGCCGTACTTCAACATCTACCTAGTGCTACAGAAGAGCAGCCAGCAAAAAAACAGATTAACTTTTTAAAGTGGTAATTTCAAATTCATCCTTTCAAACAGCTCGCAGATATTAGCAAGCACTTTTTCCCTGCTTGCTTTTGTTTCTTGGTAGCTAAATGTAAAATTGCTGTATTTCCCAAGTACGTACAAAAAAAGTTAACAAGTAACCCTCTCAGAGATGGATAAAATGGTACAAATACTGGATAGGAGAAGATAAGTGATTTTCAAAGGTAACTGCTCAGCAAGTGACGTTTAATAAAGTGGCAATTTTGCTTACTTGTAAAATCTTAATAAATTTTAGAGTTTTTAAAAATTGGATATTGGATTGATACGTGATGTGTTGCTGAATTTTGTGAACAGTCTTGCAAAACAAATTTAAGTACAATAATTTTCTCTTATTCAAAAGTTGCATGAAAAACTGGACTAAAGTGTTTAGTTTGCAAGATTGTGGTAATGCACTAATGGGGACCTGGTTCAGTGTGTGGTCAATGTTGGGTTACACCAATGACAATGACCACGACAGGTAGGGCACAAGTAACCTGGGAGAAAAGTCATGTGACTACAGTGACTAGTGACAAAGTTTTTCCGGTGACTTTGGCAACTTTTAGACAAGCCCCCCCCTTTAGTAACTTTTGATCCAACTGCCAGCACAACAGAAGTTAGTGAGTAATGAAAAATGAAACATTTGCTTATATCTTGTTGAATTCAGTTGGCTAAATCCATGGGCAATGAATATCTGAGCTGATCACAATCTGAACACAAGTAAAATCTACTGAAATTCACAATACAAATTATTATATGACTTATTTCTATGTGATTGTTTCTCTCATGTGCTGTAACATTGTAGCATGAGAGAAACAATTGGCAGGTCGGGGAACACTAAGATGTGCTGTAACATTGTAGCATCTTAGTGTTCCCCCACCTGCCAATTTCCACTTTAAGCCCTGTTTTTACATGCTTACATGTATTGTTTGATTTTACAGTTTAAATGGAACGCAGAATGAGTGCTGGATGGATTGTATCCATTTTCCTGATTCTAATGGGTAAGATAGTCACACATAAAATTACAAAGACTTCAGTAACAATAATTCCTGTGATATCAACTATGGCAACAACCAATCTCTTGGATGTTTTAAGTTGATCAAATAATTCTTTATTTCAAAATAAATCACATTTATTTTCTCCATTTTCTAATAACTTACATTTACCACAACAACTACCCCCAAACAACCGCAGCAGCTCCAACAACTATCACAGCCACTGAAACAACCATAGTGGCTCGAACGGCAACAGTGACCACCACAACAGCCAAAATCACCACCACACCTACTCCAGCAACCAGCACCACCACACCTGCTTCAGTAACTGCCACTGATGCTCTAAACTGGCTCTAAACTTTCTTAATTTGAATGAGCAGAAAGCTGAGGTCATTGTGTTTGGTACCCCTGACCTCTATGATCTTGGCCCCTTAAAGATATATATGATCCTTGACACAAATCTTAGTTTTGACAAACACATTAATACTGTCATCAAATCTAGCTTCTTTCACCTTCGTCTACTTGCAAAGTTGAAGCCATTTCTCTGTTTCACAGACTTTGACAGAGCTATCCATGCTTTTATTTCATCCCGACTTGACTACTGTAATAATCTCTATTCAGGTGTCAGTCTGATGCTATTTCATCGACTACAACTGATTCAAAACGCAGCAGCACGGTTACTAACCGGCACTCGTAAACGAGACCATATATCCCCCATACTAGCATCCCTACACTGGTTGCCAGTCAGTTTTAGAATTGATTTTAAGGTTTTACTATTTGTTTTTAAGGCGTTGCATGGGTTAGCACCTTCCTACCTCCCTGATCTTATAAGCCTGCATACTCCCGCTAGATCACTGAGGTCTGCTGAGCAAATGCTCTTAACTGTACCAAGGTCAAGATTAAAACATTGAGGTGATCGGGCCTTTGCAGTTGTTGCTCCGAAATTGTGGAACAAGCTGCCCCTTCATATCAGGACCTCTCCTACAGTTTGAAAACCCACTTTTATTCTTTGGCTTTTAAATCAAAATGAATCCTGGATACATCAGTGATGTTGTTTTCTTTTACTTATGTTTTATTATTTTATGCTTCCTGTTTTAACTGTCTCCTTTATCTTGCGTTTTAAGTTATTTTATTTATTTAAAATGTACAACACTTTGGTCAACTGCTGTTGTTTTTAAATGTGCTTTAGAAATAAACTTGACTTGACTAATGCAACCACATCTGATCCAGGAACCACCACACCTGCTCAAGAAACCACCACAACTGCTTCAGCAGCAACCATCACCACTACCATGGCTGAACCAACAACCACCACCATACTTACTCCAGCAACTAGCATCACCATAGTTAATCCACCAACCACCACAACCACTAGCAATCCTGCTACAGCAACCACCACAACCACAACCACACCTGTTCCATCAACCACCACCACCACACTTTCTCCAGTAACCACCACCACACCTGCTCCAGCAACCACCATACCTGCTCCAGCAACCACCATACCTGCTCCAGCAACCACCATACCTGCTCAAGCAACCACCACAACCACAACTGCTTCAGTAGCAACCACCATCACCACCACAGCTGAACCAACCAACACCACCATACTTACTCCAGCAATTAGCATCACCACACCTGCTCCAGCAACCACAGCTAACACAATCACACCTGCTCCAGCAACCACCACCATACCTTTTCCAGTAACCACCACAACCAAAACTGCTTCAGCAGCAACTACCACCACCTTGGCTGAACCATCAAGCACCACCATACTTACTCCAGCAACTGGCATCACCATGCCTGATCCATCAACGAACACAACCACCACACCTGCAAAAGCAACCAACACAACTGTTCCCTCAACAGCAACTGCCATAATCACAACTCCTCCCTCAACAGTAACCACATTTACTCCAATACCAACTACAGTTTCCCCAACAGAAATGACAAATGTACAAACAACGACCACAGAAGCGTCAAAGACAACCACATCTGCAGCAACAAATACCAGTGTTAAGACACTGATATATGTTGTTTTCAGATCCATTCAGTCCAATTTTACAGAGGATTTGCTGAATTCATCATCTGAAGCTTTTAAAAGTCGATCTTCGCTAATAAAGAAACTGGTAAGTCTTTTCAAAATATATTTAAGAGTAGTCAAAGACCTTTTATCTCCATCCATCCATCCATCCATCCATCCATCTTCCACTTATCCTGTTCAGGGTCACGGGGGGGGGGGGGTTGGGCTGAAGCCTATCCCAACTTTAATAGGGTGAGAGGCAGGGTACACCCTGTACAGGTTGCCAGCCTGTCGCAGGGTGACTTTTTATCTGTTCATTAAAATTGTCACATATTGCTGTGGCAGGCAAGGATCCCAAAGTAGGACTCAAATGCGAGAGCTGAACTTAAATTCAGGTTTTATTTACAGGAATAAACTACAAAACATAACTAAACTAGACTTGACTTGACAAGATCTTGACGAAGGCATAAACATGAACTACCAGGAAAATAATGACGTAGGATGTGACAAAGCAAAAAGGCAAAAGCAGACCATAAATACACAATAGCTAATGAGGAGAGTGACAGCAGCTGGGAACACAGTTGAACACAATCACACAAAAAACACAAGGGAAGCAAAACAGACTTGACACGTAAGAAGGCAAACACACAAAGGGAATTTAACATGAGAAACCTACACACAACACACCAAAAGAAACTAAACATGAGCTGCGAGGCAAGGGACTAAGATGCGAGAAACAAAACAGACACAGAAACATTGACAGAACAGGAGGACGTCGGAAATAAAAACACAAGCAAGACCAAGGTAGCTAAAGAAAGAAGCACAAAAGGAAAACAAAACTCAAATCAAAGTCCAACAAAAACTGCCGGGGCAACAGACACCAGATCATGACAGAAATTAACATACTAACTTAAAGGAATTATTCAAAAATTGTTTTCTGCACTCACTGGGATGAGTGTGTCCAAACTTTTGACTCTCACTGAACAAGGAAAACCAATTGAAAAACTGCAGATGAAGTAATGAAACTACTATTAAGTAATATAGCAATAGCACCTTCATAAAATTAAAAGTCTTTGAAATTTTGCAAAAATAAAAATGCCCATTTTGTTCAAAGTTGTTTCTGGAAATGCTGATATTTTTTTTACTATACTATTTGACTGGTACATAAAAAGGTTCAAGGTTTAAAAAGAATGAGTGCAATGTATTAGGAAAAATACAAATGTTCCCATAAAGATTCGGCTGGTCAATTTTCCCAAATGAACTGAAAATACCAAATTACAATTGGGTCACAAATTAAAGCAGGGAATTGGGCCAGGTTTTCATTTAGGTTGAGATTCACAGTTTTGAAAGGCATTAGCATATGATCAGTATAGTTTTCATGATCCTCAAACCAAATAGTGATCCTCTGTGCATCCTGAAATGGGCAATCCAATCAGGATACAAACATTTAATCATAGTCAACTTGTGATTGTTTACAGGGTTCTTTCACTCTAAAGCACACCTGAGCATTGTATAGCACCCAGGCCACATCTGGCCCTTTGTTTCTTCTTGACCAGCCAATGCAAAACTTGGATTCAAACAGAAATATGTATATGCCATGCAGTTTTCCCATTTCAACACAATGGTATATAAACTTTTTTGTGATTTTGTGGGAAATCACAATACAAGTTTGTTGTCTTTATTTTGAAGGGCACTGCTGCTTTTTTTTTTTGTATTTGCATACATTACCAGTGTGTACAAATGTTTGACTGGTACTGTACATAAATTTAAAAGGGAAATGCAGCTTCAAAATAAATGTGTTGGAACTGTTTATGAGAGATGTAAGCTTGACGTGTCGATGTCAGCTCACATTAAAAAATGAAAGATTGGTTGAGAATGTGGAGCTTTAAAGTATTTATTACTGAAGTCACAGGTAAAGCCCTATGTTTAGTTTGTGGAGAGCAGAAAGAAGGCTGTGTTTAAGGATACAAGTTGAATCACCATTATGAGGCCTGTCCACTGCCCTTTGCGTTTCTGCGTCAAACATCACACCTGATTTTATTGTACTTGGTCAAGTCCAAAAACTACTCTTACCCATAGCAGTTTCTAAAGAATTAAAATTTACATCGAGTAGAATTCCACCCTCCACAAAAGTCTGTTTTTCATGTGTCTCCTTGGGAAAATTAATTGCCCATCCCTGCCCTAAGGAGATAGGTTGAGCCATTAGGCAACAGGCAGGGTGCAAAATTGACATAGCATGTCTTGTCTTTGGACTCCAACACCTGAGCTATTCACTGTAGGGGTCAGGGTGTCAGCTTTTTCCTTTAATTACTCTGCTGTCTACACATTTTACTGTTCCATTTGTTGCATATAAAAACAGATAAGCATTGTTTTACAAAAATCTGTTTTGTGTCTGTAGATTGAACCTACTTACAGGCTTGCGTTCCCTTCTTCCTTCATCTCTCTGGACGTGGTGGCATTCAGGTAATTTCAGTATTTTAACATACTGTGCCAATAGCACTTATCTAAATCTGAAATTCATAACTATGATATTTGTGTCTGCATTTGCAGGCAGGGATCAGTCATCAACACCATGGAACTTCAGTTTGTAAACTCATCTGTTCCTAATAACACTCAGATCAAGGATGTTTTGATTAGTATGACTTCAAAAGTCAAGGACTTTGACATAGAAAATTCAACCATTTCAGTCAGTGACACATGTATGTAAATTTTAATGCTTTTTGATCATAAAGTGTCATATGTTTAAAGAGTCACTATATTAAACATTTTTTGTCCCTTTCTCCTCATCTGAATCTACCACAGTTGCAGCAACTACCACACTGGCAGAAACATATAGCACAGCAGCTCCAACAACTATTACAACACAGAAAATGCCCACTGGACCTGTTCAAGTTTTTCTGTTTTTACAGTTCTTTGAACCATATGTACCTGAACTCAATGACCCCAACAGCAGTGTGTACCAAGATTGCAAAAGACGGGTTAAAGAGACTGTGAGTAATCTTTCAGACTTAAAAGATCTCTTACTGACCAACACTCTTTGCTGTGATTTCTATCAAGGGAACAAATCAAGAAATTCTAGAAAATTTATTTCAGTTCAATAAACATTTGTAAATGATGTAATTTTGAAGGCTTTTTCCTGAAATATTCCTGTGGTTTAAAACTTTGTTTTTGTTTTTTGCAGTGTGATAGAATATACAGTGCAAAATTTGTTGACTACATCCATGCCATTGTGATTAGGTTCAGGTAAAACATTTTTATAACAGATATTAAGTTATTTTCCTCTAAATTATGGATTAGCTTCTGTTTGGAATTTTGAAAGATTTTGAGGGCGTCATGTGTAACTTCAACATAAATAACGCAATTAAACATTTCCAGTCATTATCTGACACTTGTTTCACTTTCTTTCATCACACAGTGTTGTCCAAAAACAAGTGGATAGAACTGAGGCACAGGTGGAGCTTGTGTTCAATCAAACAGCTTCCAATGCAAAAGTTCCAGCTGATAATGTTATTGTTCAAACTTTAAAAGATGCTATTCAGAATTCCAGCACCAATTTCACCATCACCATATTTCCTGACACAGTATCAGTAACTTCTGGTGAGTATTTGAGTTATTTTAGTTTTGACATAAATATCTAGACATAAATATTTATTGTTTTTTATTCTGTTTTTTTTTTATAAATATTTATTAATCTATTTGGGAAAAATATTGTATAGTTCCTGTCAATTTCACGACTGCTGCACCAGCAAATGCCAACTACACTACAACAGCAATAACTGCTACCCCTTCAACACCAACATCAAAAATAACTGTCACAACTGAGACCACTGTTTCGACGACAACAAATCTGACAGCAGCAACTATTCAGACAACAACTGCAGTAACTCTGACACATGTTGCTAAAACAGATACTTCAGCAACAACACTACTTGCACCCACAACGTTTGTGGCTACTATGACACAGACTCCTACAGAAACCACAATAGCGTTACATACACCTACAGCAACAGTAGTGGAACACATAACACTTGCTTCTTCAATAGCTACTGCAGCAACAATCACTGTGACAACTACGACAACTATTGAAACAAATGCATCCGCTCCACCGATGAATGCTTCAACAGCAGCTCCTGAAAGAACATGTAAGCAACACTGAGTGATATACAAAATTTTAAAAGCTAATCAATAATTAATTTTATTTCACCACCTTTTTCCCTCATTTCCAGCTTCAAGAGGATTAAGCCACAAGACCAGCTTCTTCACTGCAACATGCCTGATGCTCTTGTCATGGCTGCTGGCAAACCACCAATAACACGTGTGCTGATTTTTTTGCCAGCAGAGAATGACTACCATTACACACAGGAAAGGCTTTAACTGTCATCAAAAATATGGCATCGTTGATTTCCTTAACTTCCATGAAACACCATGAAAGTCTAGCTTCGCATTTCTGTCTTTTATTTCTGTACTTTTAATTTCCTATTACCTTGGTTTCAGTGCAGATTGCCTTTGTTTTGAAAAGTGTAAATTGATATGTCTGTGAAATAATTGTCACTATAACATGCAACAGACCTTTTCTTATTTGAGGAAGCAAAAGATGATTTAAATTAAAGAGCATTCAAAATTGTAGTTATAGTCACCACAAATGCATAATAATAGCCTACCAAGCAAAGACAAAAATAAGATTCAAAAGTGCCATTGCCTTGTCTGTTGTCATGGTCCTGGGTCTCCGACCCAGTGTTCTTGAGTTTGTTGAACTTTTTTAATTTATTTAGTTATTCTTTGTTATCTCTCTTTAGTTCAGTGTTTATACTTTCTTCATGTATTGCTCAGTGTTCATTTGTTCTTACTTCATTCTTGGTTTTTATGTTTATATTGTTTCATGTGTTTTCTCTTTAAGTGGCTTTAGAGTTTAGTTTTCCCTCGTGTTAGGATTATTTATGTGTCTCTGCTTCCTCGGTATGTCTGTCTTCCTGTGTTTGAGTCTTGTATTTAGTGTTACTTCCTTGTCTAGTTCAGTGTGATTTAGTTCAGCAGTTTGTTTCCCCACCTTTCTCCTCTTTGTTTAATCATCCTGTTGGGTATTTGATTGTCGCAGTCTCCCTTTGTCTTTTGTCAGAATCTCTGTCTACACCTTTGTTCCCTGACTCCAGTGTTTCCTAGCTCCAGCATTTCCATGCCTTAATATGTTTCCCAGTTTAGGTTTCAAGTCATTCTCAGGTCTCAGTAACCTTTATATCTTCTGTTTGTGTTTTCTTATGCAATAAGCTATTAATAAAAGGCTCACTTTTGGTTTGTGCCTGTCTGTGTCCTGCATTTCACTCCTCACTTCTTCCATGCTCCACACAGTAAAAAAAAAAACCCAACTTTTTTTTGTTTGTTTGGGGTTTTTTTGGTCCTAGTGGCTTTTCTATTAGTGTAGATAGACAGGAAGTGGGGGGGGGGGGGGGGATGCAGGGGGAAGACACAATCGGCAACAAAACAGGACTCAACCCTACACCTCCCACACCGCAATGCGGCATATGCTGTGAGGTCTTATATAGACAGGTGTGTGCCTTTCCCAATCAAGTCCAATCAGTTTAATTAAACACAGTTGGACTCCAATGAAGGAGTAGAACCATCTCAAGGAGGATCAAAAGAAATGGGCAGCATGTGAGTTAAATATGATTGTCACAGCAAAGGGTCTGAATACTTATGACCATGTGATATTTCAGGTTTTCTTTTTTAATAAATTTACAAAAAAATTAACTTTAATTTTATCAAATGGCTGCAATGAAACAAAGTGAAAATTTTAAAAGGGTCTGAATACTTTCCGTACCCACTGTATATAAATGTAAATATGTGTGTGTATGTATATATATATATATATATATATATATATATATATATATATTAGGGCTGGGACTTTAACGCGTTAATTTCAATTAATTAATTACGGGGAAATTAACGAATTAAAAATTTTAACGCATTTTAATCGCACTTTGCACCGTGGAATGTTTCTCAGTGCACGAGTTCCCGGCATACAGATTATATCGACGCACAATGTCCAAATTAGGGGCCGAATCCTGCGAAGGACCCGGCCCACGTCTTTCGCAGCCCACGAACACCACAAAGGCCGGAAGTGAGTGGCTAGCCTTCATATCAGCGTCACCTGCCCTCACCTCTGCGTAGCTCATGTCGCCTAGCAAACGTGAGTGGGAAGCACAGCTGCGTAAGAGCAGCTGGTTAAACGGAGAACGAACGTTTTCTCCTTTTTGTGGTTTAATTTTAAGTCTTTAATTCAAAATAAGCTGTTAAAACAAGCATGACACATTTCAACATCAAGGAATACAGCTGAGAGAATGATTAATTTCCAACTATAACAAGTGAGACATTAATGTTGAATGAAACTATCCAGTTATGATGCTTATCACAGGAGCACTTCCACCCTTCGTTGGTCTGTGTAGTAGACTGGTGGGAAAATGAACAAAATTTTGAAGTTTAAGCTTATGTATATTGATTGATTGAAACTTTAGTTTTGTCCGTGTGTATCAGGTGATTCGTGCGTAACTTTAGTTTTGTCCATTTGTATCAGGTGATTCGTGCGTAACTTTAGTTTTGTCCGTGTGTATCAGGTGATTCGTGTATTACAAAAAATTACAAAACCAGCAAGTTACGCACAAATTCAGCATTACAGACACACAGATATTTTGAGTCAATTTTCTCTCCATAGTTATCTTACTCCATATTCCAGAACGTTGTACTTGTTCCTCTGCATGAATGCCTTAGTAGATTTTGAGCAGTGTTTAGGGTCGTTGTCTTGTTGAAGTATCCAGCCCTGGTGCAACTTCAGCTTTGTCACTGATCTAAATGTTGAGAAATATCTTAGGAAAATAAAGGACTTAAACTGTTTCTGTTGGTCTTTTTCCAGTTATGGTGGTTAAAAACAAAGTTGCTGAGGTCTGTTTTAAATCCACCATCATTAATGAAAACATTGTTATTAACAGAAAATCTAACCCTTCTATGTGGTTTAGTATCTTTTTAGGTTTGATCAGACAGACAGCAGGGAGTGGTCATGGCTTTATTTTTGGCGCTGAGAGGCTTACTTATTCAAATACCATCAGATGGCAGGTTCTAATATAACCTCAAACCCCCCCACCCACCCACCCATGTTCTTTAGTTTGAAAGGCTTGAAGTTAGAACAACGATGTTTACCATAAATCTGTCAACAAGGTTTCCGTGGGGTAGTAAAAGTAGTAAATTAAATGAGCTCAAACTAAGGCAGTAAAAAGGTAGTAAAAGGTAACAAACAGAATTTAAATAATAATAAATAATGCATTAAGAAGAAGAAGAAGAAACAGCCTTTA
The DNA here is from genome assembly GCF_007364275.1 of Archocentrus centrarchus. Lineage (NCBI taxonomy): Eukaryota > Metazoa > Chordata > Actinopteri > Cichliformes > Cichlidae > Archocentrus > Archocentrus centrarchus. Next base: position 9,282,515 of record NW_022060145.1, read on the forward strand.
TTGTCCCACAGAGATTGTGCTGAAAAAATTATACCAAACAAGGAAAGGTAAACAGTTTCTAAGGTCAACTATAAAGATTAAAAACAAAAATAGTCAAAAATGGCCAAATATACCCCGGACCCCAGAAGCTAAGCTGGTCATGGGGAATGATCGAGAGGCATTTTGTAAAGTGTGCAGAAAAAAATGCACTGCTCAAAAAATAATGGGAACACTTAACACAATATAACTCCAAGTAAATCAAACTTCTGTGAAATCAAACTGTCCACTTAGGAAGCAACACTGATTGACAATCAATTTCACATGCTGTTGTGCAAATGGAATAGACAATAGGTGGAAATGATTGGCAATTAGCAAGACACACTCAATAGAGGAGTGGTTCTGCAAGTGGGGACCACAGACCACTTCTCAGTACCTATGCTTTCTGGCTGATGTTTTGGTCACTTTTGAATGTTGGTGGTGCGGACTCTACAACCCACACAAGTGGCTCAGGTAGTGCAGCTCATCCAGAATGGCACATCAATGCGACCTGTGGCAAGAAGGTTTGCTGTGTCTGTCAGCATTGTGTCCAGAGGCTGGAGGCGCTACCAGGAGACAGGCCAGTACACCAGGAGATGTGGAGGAGGCCGTAGGAGGGCAACAACCCAGCAGCACTGCTACCTCTGCCTTTGTGCAAGGAGGAACAGGAGGAGCACTGCCAGAGCCCTGCAAAATGACCTCCAGCAGGCCACAAATGTGCATGTGTCTGCACAAATGGTTAGAAACCGACTCCATGAGGATGGTATGAGGGCCCGACGTCCATAGATGGGGGTTGTGCTCACAGCCCAACACCATGCAGGATGCTTGGTATTTCCCAGAGAACACCAGGATTGGCAGATTCGCCACTGGCGCCCTGTGCTCTTCACAGATGAAAGCAGAGCATATGTGACAGATGTGACAGAGTCTGGAGATGCCGTGGAGAGCGATCTGCTGCCTGCAACATCCTTCAGCATGACCGGTTTGGCAGTGGGTCAGTAATGGTGTGGGGTGGCATTTCTTTGGAGGGCCGCACAGCCCTCCATGCGCTCGCCAGAGGTAGCATGACTGCCATTGGGTACCGAGATGAGTCCTCAGACCCCTTGTGAGACCATATGCTGGTGTGGTTGGCCCTGGATTCCTCCTAATGTAGGACAATGCTAGACCTCATGTGGCTGGAGTGTGTCAGCAGTTCGTGCAAGATGAAGGCATTGAAGCTATGGACTGGTCCACCCGTTCCCCAGACCTGAATCCGACTGAGCACATCTGGGACATCATGTCTCGCTCCATCCACCAACATCATGTTGCACCACAGACTGTCCAGGAGTTGGCGGATGCTTTAGTCCAGGTCTGGGAGGAAATTCCTCAGGAGACCATCTCCCACCTCATCAGGAGCATGCCCAGGCGTTGTAGGGAGGTCATACAGGCACGTGGAGGCCACACACAATACTGAGCCTCATTTTGACTTGTTTTAAGGACATTACATCAAAGTTGGATCAGCCTGTAGTATGTTTTTCCACTTTAATTTTGTGTGTGACTCCAAATCCAGGCCTCCATTGGTTAATAAATTTGATTTCCATTGATGATTTCTGTGTGATTTTGTTGTCACTACATTCAGCTTTGTACAGAACAAAGTATTCAATGAGAATATTTCATTCATTCAGATCTAGAATGTGTTATTTGAGTGTTCCCTTTATTTTTTTGATCAATGTATAAATTTGGCCTGGAACGGTGTGACGGCGATCAAATGATACTGAGCATCCACCATTCACCAGCAGCGGATTCGTGCGCGTGGGGAGCATATCCCTATTTCGTTTTTTGGTGCTACACAAAGCACTGCAACTGCAACTTCAAGGTCAGCTACAAGCACAAGTACTGCCGTTACCCCTCAGCAGCAAACCAGTATTCCAGTATTCTATTGGAAAATAAATCATCGGCTTGTGAAACTTGAATTTCATTGCATTTTGTATATATTCTTAAAAAAGCAAATTTCCTAAGTCTTCTTGAAATGTATTTTGAATATTAATGTGTATGAGGTCTTAGCCAAGACAAAGTCATAGTTACATCTTCAAGTAAGTGGGATAAAGTTTTGTCTTCGGTGAGAGATGGGCTATCATCGTACATGGCTTAGTGCTGTGAATCCATTGCTACCCCAAAAAAGGCTGCTGCTCAATTTTGTGCTGTAGTAAAAATATTGTAGAGGTAGTAATATAGGTAGTAGAAGGTAGTAAATTGAAATCTAGGATTCCTGTATTAACCCTAGTCAAGAAATTACTTTTTTTCATTTTATTTTTTTTCTTGCTTTTTCCAATCAGAAGGAACAATGATGCCTTTATGTAAACAAACCTAGGAGTAATTTAAGATGAAATAAGGTTCACAAAATTTTACGGAAAATCAAAACGTGATGTTGCAACCAGGGCTGGGACTTTAACGCGTTAATTTCGATTAATTAATTACGGGGAAATTAACGAATTAAAAATTTTAACGCATTTTAACACACTTTGCACCCTGGAACGTTTCTCAGTGCAGTAGTTCCCGGCATACAGATTATATCGACGCACAATGTCCAAATTCAGGGGCCGCATCCTGCGAAGGACCCTGGCCACGTCTTTCAGAGCCCACAAAGTCCGCAAAGGGAGGAAGTGAGCGGCTAGCCTTCATATCAGCTGCCCTCACCTCTGCGTAGTTCATGTCGCCTAGCAACCGTGAGTGGGAAGCACAGCTGTGTAAAAGCAGCTGTTAAACGGAGAACGAACTTTTTCTCCTTTTTGTTTAATTTTAAGTCTTTAATTCAAAATAAGCTGTTAAAACAAGCATAACACATTTCAACATCAAGGAATACAGCTGAGAGAATGATTAATTTTCAACTATATTAAGTGAGACATTAATGTTGAATAAAACTATCCAGTTATGATGCTTTAATTTCAGGAGTTTGCTTATCACAGTAGCACTTCCACCCTTCGTTGGTCTGTGTAGTAGACTGGTGGGAAAATAAACTAAATTTTGAAATTTAAGCTTATGTATATTGATTCATTCATTAACCAAACTTAAATTAATATTTCTCATGTCAAATATTGAAATGCGATTAAAATGCGATTAATTTCAATAATTAATTACAAAGCTTGTAATTAATTTGATTAATTTTTTTAATCGAGTCCCACCCCTAGTTGCAACACAACTGCTTGTCACATTTATTGCTTTGACAGTAACAAAACAAGATTGTAATACACGGTTGAAAGTAGTGATGGGAATTTCGGCTCTTTTCAGAGAGCTGGCACTTTAGGCTCGGCTCCCAAATGGCTCCTTAGATTTTATTTTTTTATTTTTTAAAAATAAATTACTAATGTAAAAACACAACATTAGGCCTATATCAAACGTTTCTTTATATATTCAGCATATAATAGAGTGCTCCAAATACAAATTATAAAACAAAGGATTGGAAATCAGAAAAAACAAGGGCCTTTGAGGAGTTGATCCTGTTTCTCCTGCCTGATGACCTGCCCTGTTTTGTTCTTCTAATTGCACTGATGGATGAATAATTCGTATATGTTGTACAGGCTGTTTGTGGAGCCTGCTCGATATTAAATTTTAAATTTGCAGTCTACACTCTATCACATTAATCCTTTAACTTCAATCTTAGGTTTCCTGACCTTACTAGCCGGAACAGCTGATTAAGACATAGCATCTCATCAAAGAGTCAGCTGGTCAAAGGAACTTGATCAGCTGGCTTTTTACGTAACTCCGGGACCATTCATGCTATCGAAAAAATTCAAACGGTTCCTGAAAGTTCAGAAATTGCACTTCACAGTCATGTAGTGGTATTACGGTATTTGTTGCCGGAAGTCCGCAAACGTCGGCGCCTTTGAAATAGGCTGTGTCTCCTTCCACATGTTTGGAGGTATAAGTTTAAAATGTGTCCAGTCTTTACTACGTTTTTTACTCATTTTCCTCACCGTTCCCGTGTGTAGCCTCGATGTAACGGGCAACTTCCTTTAGCTCTTTCCTGTCCCCGAGCGAATTTTGCAGGAGCCCCTCCCTCTCCGGTGTTTGTTTACTCACTGTGCAGCGCGTCTGTGGACCCTCCCGCTCAGAGTAGACGATCATATGCTACATTCATCTTCACCAATTACCTGTGGCTTCCACAAAAAAAAAAAAAAGAAAAAAGAAAGAAGCTAAAGGAACGAAAAGAAAAAAGAAACGGCTCACTATCAGGAGCCGGCTCCCATCGTTCACTTCAAAGAGCCGGCTCTTAGAGCCGGATCGTTCACGACCGACCCATCACTAGTTGAAAGTGTCAAAGATTTGACACAGCAACAAGCGCAAAGTGCTAGATATTGAGCGCATGGACTGTGTTTAGGTTCTTGTACAAGAGATTTACTTGCTGCCTTCAGCTAATTGTATTTAAAGTGGACTAGTAGTGGCATTAAAACTATGTTGCAAATATCATTTAGCTTAACAATTGCTACTGAAAGAGGCCCTGCCCTTTCTTTTTAAGCACTAATCTTCTGTACGGTTTTATATTCTGTAATTAAAGTGACACACCCTACAAAACAATTACATAAACAACTCACCTGCAATGGAGTCATCCCTGCATACAGCCTAACAAAGGCTGCTTGGCATTATTACGACAAAACGCCTGTCTGATCTTTTATTTATAATGTTAGCCTTTTTTTTTAGGTGAGCGCAACTGATTAAAGAAAAGTTTCACGGTGGAGGAGTCTCCTCATTATAACATCCACCCCTGCTAGGGTTGACACTTCCATGTACACATATGCATATATTGAATTTTTGTATACAGATGCAGACAAAAGTGTTGACATTGCATTTTAAAGATACTGTCAAATAAAAATATGAAAAAAGCTTAAAAAACAAAAAAGTTTGCACTGTGCATAAGTTATTTACATTAGGTTCCTAAAGACAAGATACAAACCAGTAAGCTAGGCATCCATGATGTTCTATTATATAGTCAAAAATGCAGATAATATGGCAGAAGCTTTTTCAAAAAACATTCAAGTCTGTTATACTTAAACTTGTGGAGGCCAGTGTGGGACCCACAGTATGACTGGATGCATGAATAGACTTAAGGGACACTGGGCACCCCTCCTCTCTTTCATTTTCATTTTAGGTTGTTGTTATTGCTTATTGTTACTGTCTTCATTTATCCTCGCACTGACATATATTATGCTCACTGACAATCCAACTGTAATATTTTAGTAGGGTAATTATGATTCCAGAGAGTGAAACTCACACAGGCACTGGGTGGGCCAGCTCAGGGGTCCCTCAAATAAGTCGCAGGGATCTGGTGAATTTTAGTGCACGAATGGCCTGTGGAGTGCAGCTTCTCACTGAACTGAATTGCATGTGTTTCTATATTTGCAGGTGAGCAAAAGTGTGGTAATGTTATATATGCTAAGCATCGTAGGAGTACAAGAAATGTATTAGAGGAAGGTAATGTCATTAATGTTAACACGGCCAAACGTTTAAATTACTCTGTGTGTGAAACAGTGCTTCACCTAACATGATCAAGGGGATTGGAATGGTAATTACCAGCATGCTGTTACATTATTGGTTGAGCGAATGTGTCTAATATTGCCAGTGTGAGCAGAGAGATTAACATGGTTGGCCGTATAAGGTGTCAGTCTAATTGGGAGGGTCTAGCCTGCCATATAAAACAATCGCAGACTGTAGGGTTATTGTGATGCTATGTGTCTGCAAAATTTGAAGCACAACAAACGGACCGCGGGCAGTCCATGCCAGTTACAGTAACAAGAAACCATGAAACCATAGTCTCAGAATTCAGGGAGCCTGGAACCAAAGTCTATTTCATAATTTTTTCTCGCTCACAGTGAGCACTCAAGAGACAGTCAGTCTCTTTCACGATAGAGGTGGGGACCAGGATCCGCAGATGCAGGCAGAAACGTAGTCTCTGACAGAGGGAGGGAGTGGGAACAAAAGGTGGAGTTATGGAAGGTTTCTCTTCTTTAGCCCACAATTCCACCAAAAAGGAGGCTGGTAAGGTGCTGACTATTTGCAGAAGCCACAAGCTGCGTGACTGCAGCGATGTGGAGGTACTCATCTGCCGCTTCTGTGACATGAAGGGAATCATCCAACGCTGCAGTCACACGAATATATGAATTTAAGAAGTCAGGAGGTAGCACACTCCTTAACTGGGCTGCCCATACCAAACAGTTCAAATTGGAGGTTAACTCTCTTTGGTTGGGGCCTTTGGCATTGATGATGCACTGACAGTAACCCAGAAGCTAGGTGATTATTTCCTCCTCCGAAGGCAAACTCGAGTGCGAGGGGTCCATGTTTGAGGTCACATGCTTCTGTCAAGGATGGGCTGACAGAAGATGGACCCAAAATACAGGACTCAATCGGACATAAACTTAAAACAGTTTAATTGCCGAATACTTAATGAATACAAACTAATGTAGGTGTTAGCAAAGAAGAAATGTGCAGGGATTCAGGTGTGAATGCCTAGACTACATCAACAATAATTATGGAGAAATAAACACAGTAGCCTTTAGCTTTTTCCCAGACTTGAACTGGCTCCCAAGACAAGGAAACTTTATTAATGCTCACCAATGTGTGTCACATTCCAAACACAATACATCGCATTGACTACCAGCGTCCATTATATCATCTCTTAACTCAAAAACTGTCTGTAGACAACACAAAGTAAAGACACCCTTCTCACAATCAAGAGCATATTTTTATATATGCCAACACACCCACTTACTCTCACATCGTTAACTTTGAAATAATAAAAACACATGAGGTTTCTCACCTTACACTGTTATACACATCATCAATCTCCAAACATAGACATTTCAAACTTAACCAACTTAACTTTTGTGGCAGGTTTTGTCATTATATCTGCTACCATTTCATCTGTTGGGTAATAATCCAAAATTATTTTTCCTTCATTCACAGTTGACCCTACAACATGATACTTTATGTCATCATGCTTACATCTCTGCCTCATTACAGGATTCTTTGTCAATGCCGTTGTACCCTGGTTACCTTTGTAAACCTTAGGTGGTGCATGCTGCTATCCATTGATACCTTCTAATAGTTGTACCAGGAACATGCACTCCTTTAGTGTTGCAGCTAATGCCATGTATTCAGCTTCACAGGTAGATAAAGCAACAGTGGGATGCCTTTTGGTTTTCCATGAAATCAAAGGGCCTTTTTCATTCAGACTTATACAATAACCAGTTGTACTTCATTGTCTGTTACATCAGCTGTGCAATCTGCATCACTGTATGCTTGGAGCCTCAGTTTCTCACTATCATATTTTCTCAGATGTCCCTTTCAGACATCTCAGTACATGTATCATTGTAGTCCACTGTTCTTCAGTTGGCTCAGTAAAATACTGTGACAGTTTTCTTACTCCAAAACTAAAATCTGATCTTGCACATGTACCCAAATAGATCAGGCAACCCACTGCCTCTCTATATTTCCTGGCATCATTATTTCTGCACCATCAGAGTAGATTAATTTTTGCTCACAAGGTGTCACTCTTGCTCACAAGGTGTCACTCTAGCATCAGGTATTAGCATCAAGTAGCATTAGAAGTATTTTTTTTCCCACATATTTTTTCTGTGCCATTTTTACACAGTTATCACTCAGGTCAAACTCAATACCAATGACATTTTTCTATTTACCCAAATATTTCATTTCAATCTTTGCCGTGAGCATTTCCTTCACAATAGTCAATGAATTTTCATCACTAGCTGCAATGATCAAGTCTATACCTATATTATCAAGATCACTTGCACATTTTCTGTCACCTTTGTGTAAACACAATAGTCAGCAGGATTCTGAACAACGTTGTATTCACTCAAATATTTGTGTAACATTCTATTCCAATTTCTGCCCGAATGTTTTGGCTCATGTAGTGACTTTTTTTTCCAGAGTTTGTCAGAATTCCACCTCATAACCCTCTGGTTGTTCTATATATATATATATCTCACAATCATGTATGCATGTAGGTAGGCAGTTTTAATGCTCATTTAAATATAAAATCATGTTTTCTTGTGCTGCCTTTTTCATCAACACTCTGATACTGGCCAGGTTAGTAGTAGGAAAAAATGTTTCTTTATAGTCTACACCAGGGCTCTTCAACTCCAGGCCTTGAGAGCCGGTGTCCTGCAGGTTTTAGATGTGTCCCTGATCCAACACACCAGAATCAAATGGCTGAATTACCTCCTCAGTATGCAGTCAAATTCTCCAGAGTCCTGCTAATGACTTCTATATTTGACTCAGGTGTGTTGAAGCAGAGACACATCTAAAACCTGCAGGACACCGGCTCTTGAGGCCTGGAGTTGAAGAGCCCTGATCTATTCCAACTTGGAGAACAAGCTTTAATAGAACAGACGAAACCCAAGTAGAAAAAGGAACATCAGAACCAATGGAAAATATAAATGCAACATCAAAAAATAAAATTCAAAATATAACCCCTGCTTATGTTATACGTGTGACTGATCTTCATGAATGCACCCAAACCAGTCCATCACCAGATACAACCACAAGCCGGACAGATCAACATTGTTTTTGTTTGCATATACTGACCCCCCCCCCCCCCCCCCCCCCCCCCCCCCACACACACACACACACACACACACACACACTATTTTCTTACCCTTTGTCAAGATGGTTAAGTAAATATGTCATTTTCTTTCAATGATTGCATTTCTTTATCTATTGCACTGACCCATTTCTTAGAGTTAGATGAGGTTACTGCCTCTGTGAATGTTAGGGGTATCTTAAACACGACTGTGTAACAATTCATGTTAATCAGTACTTGATCACCACTGTTCCCGGCAGTTAGATAGTCACCTTTATACTCTGGCTTCTTCCTCATTCCGTAAGGGTTTTGTATAGTTTCATGGTTGGTCTCACTGTCTTGTGACTGGCTGTTCACCTCAGGGATGGTTACTTGATACGGATCTTGAGCATGAGTGTGTCTGTTACTCACATTTGTACTTTCTCTAGTCTTGCTAGCCCTATTTTATGCCTCAAAGTCATCACCTGGTATCATGTTAATTTACGTCTGTCTTTACACAGGAAATTCTTACACCTCAAGTCTAGTTTTCTCTTGTGTTGTCTATAAACATAACACACTGTCCCAAATTTTTGCATCTTAGAAAGTTTTGTCCTTCTTGTCTGTGTAGGCTCTCTTTGTTTGTCCTTCTTCCTGTCAGCTTTCAATATGGTGTCTGTTTTGTGCATTTGTTAAAACATCTGTTCCTCACCACAGCTGCTGTTTGCACTGCATAGGTCCATAATTCCTTAGATTATTCACTCTCTATTAGCATACACCTGGCCATGTCAAAAAGTGTGCACCAGTTTCACTCAGCAGTACCATTTTGATGTGGTAAGAATGGTGCTGAAGCCTCATGCCTGATCCCATTTTTGCTGAGAAGTACCTGGTAAATCCTTCCCCGTAAACTCTGTTCTATTGTCATATCTGATACATTTAATCTGCTCATATGGGGCAGATCAGCCAGAAACTTCTGTGTTGCTTATACTGTTTCACTCTTATGTTTCAGAAAATACACAAACATTGAACTAGAATAATCATCAGTGAATGATAATGCAAACCTGTCTATGGACTCTGAGTTTACTTGTACTTCTAGATCTGTATTCACCAGTTATAGAGCAGCTTTGGCTCTTAGATCAGACTTCTTGTTTCTCATCTGAAAGAAACCTTTCCTGTGTGCACACCTCACGACATAGGGCAGATTTATCAGTATTACCTTTGATTGTCATAACATCAACAACACTGTAATTTTCGAATTTCATAATTACAGTGCCATAGTATTTCATGCCATGTTTCCATGTCATAATAAGCCTTACATTAGTCATCACATTCATTGTTTGCTGTTTGCAAGTAGTACAGTCTGTTATATTGATATATGGGGAATGTCATTTTCCCTGCTTGAAGATCACAATCACTTCACTGGAAGTAGATGCTTTTACAGAAAAGATGTCTTCTGGGTATGAAGGGATGTACAATAACTGTCTCACTGTTGTTTTGTGGCATTGTCCTCTTGTCATGTACTGCTGTGTGGCAGTCAGTATGAGGACCCCAGAGCAGGACACCAAAGGCAGAAACTTGGCTTGGAACTAAACTTTATTAAATAAAGGAAACAAGAACAGATGGGAGCCAGCCGCACAAACTTTAACTCAAAACAAAATGTAACATGACATGACTAAATTGACATAAAGCACCCATGCATAAGCATAGACAATGACCTGATAAAGAGCTAACAAGAACAGAGACAATATATACACAGAGGGATAACGAGGGAATGGATGATGCACTGAGCATGTCTTCTTCACTCACCTATTTTCACTGTGCTTAAACACCACTCTGCATTTAATCATTAGTTATTAATCTCTGGCTCTCTTCCCCCAACCGGTCTCAGCAGATGACTGGCCCTCCTGTTGATTTCACCTGCTTTAGAAAGTATCGTCTTACAGGGCATAGATTACAGTATATCTATTTATTTTGAGTCACCGACTAATAAGCTTCTGGTATGTGCGATTGTGATGATAATGACAATGATGGAGATGCTTTGCATGACAACAGCACTGGGGACTTCGGACAATTCCATTTCCTCCTCCCCAGTGCATCGTTTAGCATTGATAAAAGGGGAATTACTGGAAATGGGGCCTGATTTTTTTATACTTATTGGCAGTTTTCATGGATGCCAGTTGTAATTGGCTACATCAGTTCAAACTTGGTGCCATAGAATTGGTCAAGAAATTCGTCCCAAACATTTTGACACAAATAAAATTATATTTGAAACCAAATACACTGCTCAAAAAAATAAAGGGAACACTTAAACAACACAATATAACTCCAAGTAAATCAAACTTCTGTGAAATCAAACTGTCCACTTAGGAAGCAACACTGATTGACAATCAATTTCACATGCTGTTGTGCAAATGGAATAGACAACAGGTGGAAATTATTGGCAATTAGCAAGACACACTCAATAAAGGAGTGGTTCTGCAGGTGGGGACCACAGACCACTTCTCAGTACCTATGCTTTCTGGCTGATGTTTAGGTCACTTTTGAATGTTGGTTCTGCTTTCACACTCATGGTAGCATGAGACGGACTCTACAACCCACACAAGTGGCTCAGGTAGTGCAGCTCATCCAGAATGACACATCAATGTGACCTGTGGCAAGAAGGTTTGCTGTGTCTGTCAGCGTAGTGTCCAGAGGCTGGAGGTGCTACCAGGAGACAGGCCAGTACACCAGGAGATGTGGAGGAGGCCGTAGGAGGGCAACAACCCAGCAGCAGGACCACTACCGCCACCTTTGTGCAAGGAGGAACAGGAGGAGCACTGCCAGAGCCCTGAAAAATGACCTCCAGCAGGCCACAAATGTGCATGTGTCTGCACAAACGGTTAGAAACTGACTCCATGAGGATGGTATGAGGGCCCGACGTCCACAGATGGGGGTTGTGCTCACAGCCCAAAACCATGCAGGACGCTTGGCATTTGCCAGAGAACACCAGGATTGGCAGATTCGCCACTGGCGCCCTGTGCTCTTGACAGATGAAAGCAGGTTCACACTGAGCACGTGACAGACGTGACAGAGTCCGGAGACGCCGTGGAGAGCGATCTGCTGCCTGCAACATCCTTCAGCATGACCGGTTTGGCAGTGGGTCAGTAATGGTGTGGGGTGGCATTTCTTTGGAGGGCCACACAGCCCTCCATGTGCTCGCCAGAGGTAGCATGACTGCCATTAGGTACCGAGATGAGATCCTCAGACCCCTTGTGAGACCATATGCTGGTGCGGTTGGCCCTGGGTTCTTCCTAATGTAGGACAATGCTAGACCTCATGTGGCTGGAATGTGCCAGCAGTTCATGCAAGATGAAGGCATTGAAGCTATGGACTGGCCCGCCTGTTCCCCAGACCTGAATCCGATTGAGCACATCTGGGACATCATGTCTCGCTCCATCCACCAACGTCACGTCACACCACAGACTGTCCAGGAGTTGGTGGATGCTTTAGTCCAGGTCTGGGAGGAGATCCCTCAGGAGACCATCCACCACCTCATCAGGAGCATGCCCAGGCATTGTAGGGAGGTCATACAGGCACGTGGAGGCCAGACACAATACTGAGCCTCATTTTGACTTGTTGTACTTTGATGACTTGTTACATCAAAGTTGGATCAGCCTGTAGTGTGTTTTTCTACTTTAATTTTATGTGTGGCTCCAAATCCAGGCCTCCATTGGTTAATAAATTTGATTTCCATTGATGATTTTTGTGTGATTTTGTTGTCAGCATATTCAACTTTGTACAGAACAAAGTATTCAATGAGAATATTTCATTCATTCATATCTAGGATGTGTTATTTGAGTGTTCCCTTTATTTTTCTGAGCAGTGTATATTGTCAGATCTGGTATAATCTGGTATAGTGATAGTTGGAATATTAATCATTGACTTTGAATTCTAATGTTTGTGTCTGAGTGAATTTGTGAAATGGGTTTCTGAGACCTGGGAGTGATGGAGATTGATGGAAAAGCATCAAACCTGTTGGTACGTTTTATGCCAATAAACGTGATCTCTCTCAGAATGTAAATGTCAGAAGAAAAATGCTTTGAATGTCTCTTTTTTTTTTGGCACTTGCACATCTTTATGCTTAGATAACCATCAGCTGGCACAATGAACTATGGATTTTTTCTAAAATTGCTGGCAAGTGAGTAAGGACACAGCTTTCAATTTTTCCATTATCTGTAAGAACAGCCCACAATACATCAGATCTGTTTAACAGATTCTACAAAGAATGCATGCACACGTCAGTACACCCTCCCAGTCCTGAGTCAGCTTCAATGCAATCTTTTTTTTTTTTCTTTTTAAGCCTGACATGTCTGGCAGTTTTCGCAATCGGAATATGATCCAAATGCTCTGGTGTACCAAACATATTTGCCAAGAATACCTCTGTAAGTTTTCCAATAGACTACTCTTGTTAATGTTTGTATTTTAATTTAATTTTATTTATTTACACCAGGCCTGACAGGTTGAAAGGAAAGGGTAGGAAAAAAGAGTGAGAAAGAGAAAAACAAAAAAGAAAGAAGAAAAAAAAAAAAGAAAATAATCAAAGAATGATATACAGGGGTTGGACAATGAAACTGAAACACCTGGTTTTAGACCACAATAATTTATTAGTATGGTGTAGGGCCTCCTTTTGCGGCCAATACAGCATCAATTCATATTGGGAATGACATATACAACTCCTGCACAGTGGTCAGAGGGATTTTAAGCCATTCTTCTTGCAGGATGGTGGCCAGGTCACGACGTGATGCTGGTGGAGGAAAACGTTTCCTGACTCACTCCTCCAAAACACCCCAAAGTGGCTCAATAATATTTAGATCTGGTGACTGTGCAGGCCATGGGAGATGTTCAACTTCACTTTCATGTTCATCAAACCAATCTTTCACCAGTCTTGCTGTGTGTATTGGTGCATTGTCATCCGGATAGTTGGCACTGCCTTCAGGATACAATGTTTGAACCATTGGATGCACATGTCCTCCAGAATGGTTCAGTAGTCCTTGGCAGTGATGCGCCCATCTAGCACAAGTATTGGGCCAAGGGAATGCCATGATATGGTAGCCCAAACCATCACTGATCCACCCCCATGCTTCACTATGGGCATTCAACAGTCTGCGTGGTGCACTTCTTTGGGGCTTCTCCACACCGTAACTCTCCCAGATGTGGGGAAAACAGTAAAGGTGGACTCATCAGAGAACAATACATGTTTCACATTGTCCACAGCCCAAGATTTGTGCTCCTTGCACCATTGAAACCGACATTTGGCATTGGCACGAGTGACCAAAGGTTTGGCTATAGCAGCCCGGCCGTGTATATTGACCCTGTGGAGCTCCCGACGGACAGTTTTGGTGGAAACAGGAGAGTTGAAGTGCACATTTAATTCTGCCGTGATTTATGTTTGTTGGATACAATCCGGGTTAGCACCCGAACATCCCTTTCAGACAGCTTCCTCTTGCGTCCACAATTAATCCTGTTGGATGTGGTTCGTCCTTCTTGGTGGTATGCTGACATTACCCTGGATACCGTGGCTCTTGATACATCACAAAGACTTGCTGTCTTGGTCACAGATGCACCAGCAAGACGTGCACCAACAATTTGTCCTCTTTTGAACTCTGGTATGTCACCCATAATTTTGTGTGCATTGCAATATTTTGAGCAAAACTGTGCTCTTACCCTACTAATTGAACCTTCACACTCTGCTCTTACTGGTGCAATGTGCAATTAATGAAGATTGGCCACCAGGCTGGTCCAATTTAGCCATGAAACCTCCTACACTGACAGGTGTTTCAGTTTCATTGTCCAACCCCTGTACATACATACATATATACAAATATCCACATATCTATACACATGCATACACACACACACACACACACACACACACACACACACACACACACACACACAGTGGTCCTGAGTCCAGGACCCCTGTGAGAAACTACTGCTCCTCAGCTGAGTGCCCAACCCCCCCACCGGATGTGCGGGCCCCCCAGAATCCCGGAATGACAGCCAACCCAACCCACTTCGGTGTGCCGAAGGGGGCACAGACACCCCAACGCAGGGAGGGTGTCATGGCTCGCCGCTGTGCAGGCAGGAAGGAGGACCCCAAAACGCAGAACTTCGTGTAAGTCACTCAAATGCTTTATTTACACAACCACACAGAAATACAGGAGTTCTGGGCTGCCCAGGCCAAGGGGCAAACTCACAGGCCGGAGAACACAAGGTTCATCGAGAGGCCGAACGCGCTCCCAGCGGCAGTGGCGAAGTGGGTCAGGAGGCCGACCACGCTCCCAGTGGCGGTGAAGCGGGTCAGGAGGCAGCGAAGCAGGTCAGGAGGCCAACCGCTCTCCCAGCGACGAACACAGATGACCTCAGGCTGGCGGCCGAGTGGGATGCAGCAGAGGCTCTCCATAGCCTTAGCTGGCCTGGACTCTCCCAAGCCCTGGATGGTCGAGGACTCGGAACACCCAGGACACTCGGAAGACTTGGAAGACTCTGGACACTCAGAAGACTCAGAACACTTGGAAGACTCGGAACGCTCAGGCAGAGCGGGACCCTCGGAACACTCAGACTCTGGTCCGGGACCCCCTGGCGGCTCAGACTGAGCGGGCCAAGGCTGCTGCAAAGCTACTGCCGGTGTAGATGGAGACTTAAGCCGTGATGCAGGGTGCACAGCAGTTTTTGCAGATGGCTGGGGCAGCTCTGGGGATTCGTTTGGTGTGTTTGGTGGTGGTGAGGATGATGGTGACAAGGGCTCTGACTGGGAAACTAGGGGCTCTACTGCAGCTGACGGGAGAGGCTGGTGCTGAAACAAGGAAGCTGCTGAGGCTGACACTAGGGGGCACTGACTGAAGCTGAGGGGAAACTGATACTGGGGAGACTAAGGGGACCGA